>NC_061519.1:5400000-5412500 GCF_022379125.1 Scophthalmus maximus | reverse complement strand
CCATTACATCAAAGGGAAACAGAGATCTCCTTATTGGAAACACTCGATGATAATACTTGTGGGCCGCGTCTTCAGACGTGAGGATAACCCCCGCCATCCTCATGCCACCTGTCCCACAGCACAGAGGACGTGTTCCCGACGTCGTCCTCTGGTGTGGCGGGAGAGGTCTGTCACTGTAATAAAGACAAGGCAGGCGCCACAGTGTGAAGCACGCCGTTCGAGGAGAAAGGTGCAAGTGTTGATGCTATCATACCAATCACAAAATCCCAGACTGCCTTTGTAACACCCTTGGAAAAAATGGCTGACGGTTTAGAAATGGGTCAGCAGCTCCGAAGAACAAAAAGGGCCCGGATTAGGTTTCTCACAGCTACACCACGGCCTGGAGGGGAGTCAGCCAGCGGACGAGCAATCGGTTGAAGCAAAGGAGGTTTTTGGTGCCAAGTGTAACCAGACAGTGAGCTGGGGATTAGTCCGAGTAAACACCGTGAGGATTTCATGTGAGGAATATCGCTCCCTGCACTGTAAATGGCTGGAATTAGTTGGATGTAACGGAGAGAGACAGGCCACAGACAGCGGGGCAGATCCGGAGTTTGATGTCCTGGGTTGACTTTTTTTCTAACTGAGTGTCCAATCACATTACCTGGACATGTACCATTCTTCCAGTTGCATTCATCTGCTTGGCATCAAATCTTGATTTATTGAATGTGCTTACTGGGCCAGAGCAGAGGTTTGGGTTTATGCTTTCAGAGGAGGGGGTGCTGATAAAACACTAGTGAGTCATTATTGTTAAAATATTGTATTAGGTCTAATTGTGTAAATGTAAGTGGAACTAGTTGCAAGCATGAAAACAGTTATTTTTTTACTGTCACCTTGGTCTTGTTACTCTGTTCAATTTTTTGTAGTAGTGGAACCCAGGACTGCTCTTGTGGTCATGTTTTTACGTACTATCTCAATTTCCACCTCGCCCAGATGGCAGATGACAGGGAACTCTCCAGACTCCATTCATAACTTCATATATTAATGAAAGTATAGTTGTCGTTGTTTTTTAAAATAGTAATGAGGAGAGGACGTGGCAGGCTGCAAACCAGAGTCTACGAACGTCTCACAGAAATTGTTTTTGGTAATAAAATGCAAGATTGTCTATCAGAAACAAAGAGGTTTTGTATGTATACACACTGTACTGTACAAACCTTTTTAGGCACCTCAGATGTCTAAATTCTTGTTCATCATACTATCAGTAATTTGTAATATTCATTATACCTTCAGCAAAGCGCCTGATTTGTCCCGATTTCATTCTGCAGCAGGACAACGAGCCCAAACCGGTGTCAAGAGGAACTATCTTCAGGAACATGGAGGCCTGGAACACAGTCTGTGTGGATGATATTTGGTCAAAACAACCTACCTGGCCTACCTGACCTGACCTACCTACCAAATAATGGTTTGATTTGATTTTAAGATAAACGATGAATTTGAGCTTCAGCACATTCAAGTTGAAGTTAAATAATGGACATTGCAAGTGTCAAGTGCGATCTTTGAAGCAGGTTTACATCAATATATACGATCAATATATCATCACGTGTCGTCTTGTGTTTCCGTGTGAATCTGAGCTCAGAGGCTTCTGTTTACCTCTGCACACATCCTGTCGCATCCATCGGTGGCAAATCATCAATAAATGCCATTCTTCCAGTTCCGTTTGAGCCATACAGTACATGTTCAAGTCACAACAGAAGAAGGGTTTTGTTTCATCAATCTGTGGAACTTCGTCCTAGAACTGTATTTTTGTGAACTGCAGCCTGGTCCATTGGGTGTGCTCTCCCCTTGTCGACCTCCTGGAGAGCATTCTTGACCTACTGAGCTGGTTATTTTTAACATGCAAATTATTTTCTGCTCATCCTCAACACTTCCACCAGCTCATTGGCCCTTTTCGATTTTTCCTGTGTGCACCTGCTTTATTATAATGTACTCAACTGTTGCTTTTGGCAAAATCTTACATCTTCAATTGCATCACCACCTCTTTACTCCTCATACTGTCAGGTAACACCAACTCTCAATCAAGTCTGACCTGTGAGCGCAGGGTTAAATTACACTTCAACCTTTCCTGTTTGGGCACTCTGTGCTTCAGGAATAAATTATAAACTATTTTCACTTATTTACAATTGTGAAAAATTTAAGTGATTATCAGAGAATTCAAGATTCATGTATCTGATGATGTAAATAATGAGATTAAAGAAGCCAACATTCTAACAAGTGAATGAAACGCACAGACAGACTGTCACCATAAAAAGGATGTTTATTTCTTTAAATGTACAGACGTGCTCTAACGATAGCGATGCAGCTGCAGGGTGTTGCGTCTCTTCCAGGCGGCGCGGCGGGAGCCTCCGATGGTCAGGTGGAACTTGTGGCCCTTGCCCAGGCCGCGACTCTTCTTTCCTGCAGATGTCAGGCCACGCATCTCTCTGTGCTTGTGCACAGCCTTTGTGATCCATTGGGTGTCTGGGTTGCGTCTGATGGCCTTGTGGAAGGGGTCGATCAGAATCACCTCGAAGAACTTGTAGGTAGAGTCCTCGCCCACCCAGTAGGAGCTGAGCACTCGCAGGGCTCCGCAGTGACGGCCAGCACGCTCCTAGGAAATACAAATAGAAAAAGGCATAATTAGTGAAAGATTCTCTTGTCAAATCAATATTAAAATTCCTTCCTGTGCAATAAATGAAAACAAGGTAAATTGACACGTTAAAGCTTTAAGTGCAACTCTGTGCTTTGGCGTCTCCCGGTGGTAACAATACGTTTAACTCCAAAACCCAGAGATCCTACAAAAAGGTGATGATAGCAGTAAACTGCAGCTCTGTCACAAACATGATGAAAAGGGAAGAGAAGCATCTCAGCATCATTTAGAGGGAGAACAAAATCTTGAATCCAATCCCAATGAAAACATCTAATGTGTTAATCTGAGAACTGACAACTCCCTCATGACGAACAGAGACTAATTCAGTGCATTCATAGAGGCTCATTTATAATCGAATAGAGTATCAAAAGTAAGAGCCGCTGTATCGACAGCAACTGATTTTGATCTGATGTCTGCAGACAGGAGCTGACATCTGTACGTCCTGACTCATCAAAACAACAGTACAAACACGCTAATGATCCTCTTACATGCACAGACTATTGTACTGCGATGGCCTGATCAATGAGATGAGAGAAAACCTTCTGACAGGACTGCAGCCACGTGTCAAAGCCTTATCCTCATGCAGCCTCCATCTTTGTTGTCCACCCATAAAAGCTTTCACAAACAATGTGGATATGAATAACAAAAGACTGATAGAAGGTATTCTGACCTGTAGGAGGAAACAGGTGGAACATGGACAATGGTTCATGTCCAATCAAGTGTCTGTTGTAACCGCCAGTGAACCAGCTTGTACAAAACTAATACAACTAAATACAACGCAGCCATTTATATTGAGTTTCAGGTGTTGTGTACAGAATGCATCGAGTTGGAGACGCACCTGTTCACTGTGCATATTTGACTTGTCGTGGGAAAAGCACATGTTTAGAGATTCAATACTTCATTTCAGTGTTGATTAATAAGATGCCTTTTATTTATGTCTTCTGAATAAAATGTTAGAAATATATCCCTGAGTCTAAGGTGGCATCTTTATCTTCCTTCTTGTATCCGACCAAGAATCTACAGATCTTCAGTTTACCATCGTGACTGATGAGCCTGATTATCTGTTGATCGACTGAGTAACAACTAGCTGCAGTTCTAAAATTCAACAACTCAGTTTGGGTGTCAACACACTAAATCAAACCAGTAAGGATATTTACAAATCCAAACGGGTGTGCACTGTGTTATACCAGTACACACACAGACACGTGGGATATGACCCTTTGACCTATGCGTGTGCTGTACACAGGAAAACAAGTCAGGTGCCTTTAGATGAGCAATCCAAGGTATGGAAGTTTGTCAGGTGCACAACTGGATTCTAGGGTGTTTCAACATCTTTTAACCACCTTGTTAAATAAGAGCATTAGTCAAACCTGAGGCCTGAGTTCTCCAACTAAGAATTTTTTTCTTCATTATGCCGAACAAGCTAGCAGTTGTATTTTTTGTTGATGTGTATGAAACCATTTCAGGTGCAGTGCACTGAACATCCGGGTTCGTGTGAATCAATAACAGCACTGGTGTTTCTTCAGGCTTCAAAGCCACAGAGAAATGAGCGTACCTCAGCGGTGGACTGCAAGCTGCGGGCGAACTTGATCTGGTTGACGCCATGGTGCACTGGCTTGCCATAGGTGGCACCCTTGGGCACGGGGCGTTTGCGGCCTCCACGGCGCACGCGGATACGGTAGATTACGTAGCCTGTGAGAATCAAAACAAAAACACGATCAGCGGGCCTGGAGAACACGGGACGCAGCTTTCTCGATTCAGCAGGCGCACGCGTACAGAACCGACTCTGGATCACTCACCCTGCTTGGCCTTGTAACCCAGCCTACGGGCCTTGTCGGGTCTGGTGGGTCGAGGGGCACGGTGGAGGTTGGACAGCTGACGGTACTGCCAGCAGCGGACGCGGAGAAGGAAGCGCATCACATCGGACTGCTTCTTGCGCCACAACTCCTGCATATACCTATATGCTCCCATGTTGACTTATCTGTGGAAGGGAAAAGCAATCAGCCATGAGCAAAGTGTCCAATAACATGATGTGATTGACAGACACTGCGCAGGACCTGCAGGTCTGCACTTCAAGATGAAACAGTGAGGCTGCTTGCTAACTTTGAGGAAATTACACTCGAGCAGGTTTTTTAACAAAGCAGAGCGGAGCTCGGGTTTAAACACTACGGTGGCCTCGGAGGTCCTAGTCCATAAAAACGTGTTTCTCTCCGTTCGTGATGACACATGGTTGTGGATCACAGGGACTCCAGATATATGGAGGGGTGGATCCGTCCGGTTAAACTGAGGCAGCCACGGCCAGCGACCTCTTGAATAACGTATACACAGTGCAAAGAGACCCGGGGGTCTTTAATACAACTATACAGAGAAACATAACGAGTCCGTGCAGGTCGGGAAGCCTGACGAGAAAGGAAGCTAGCATGCTAATGTTAGCCGCGTAGCCCCACACTCCTCCACTCACCGTGTTGGCGACATTACGACAAAAACAATCACACCGCATTAGACAGAATTCATAAGGAGCAAAACGCGAACACTATTTAATTGTACTCGAACGTCGAGACATCGCGACAAAGACACGTTAGTTTCCCACGGCGGCGTCAATGGCTCCCGGCTCGACTGCACCGCAGCGCCATTAAAACAGGACAATAATCAGTGTTCTTAACAACATTAGTCAAAAAATAATCAAAGCATATGTGAAGTTAATGTGTCGCCAGTTAACCTCCTGAGTCGAACAGACCGATGAATGGATACAAAAGACGATTTTAATGGATTTCGTTTCGTGCAAAAGTACAGAAATACTCGCTTACATGATGGCGTACCAGCCGGAAAGAGAGAGCGTACGTACCCAGCATGCCTTATGAAAACGACAGTGACGCACTTCCGTTGTTTTGCTCATGGGAAATGTAGTTTTTGGCTCAACTGTTCGCATAGAAAAAAAGACGGTATATCACACATTTTATCATCATTTTTAATGATATTATGAATGATATTGATTGTTAAGGGTTCTTTATATTATACGGTAAATAAAACTAAACAGAAACCACACATAGAACAGAGGACACGAGTCATTTCATGGACTAAAGAAAATAGAAGCAATGAAAGCAGTTGAAACTAGTAAAGCGAAAGGATATTTAGTTTGTCTTATTTTCAGTAAATGATTACCCCGTGCTCTAATTCGTCTTAGATGGTTAAATTATCCGTGTATTGTATTTCTTTGTTTATGCATCGCTCATGTCTTCTCTATTATGTGTGTTATTTCAGAAGTTTGGATTGTATTATTGCATACTACTTGAAACAAAATTAAATGGAATACATTTCAATAATGTTATAATGAATACATATTTATAATAATTTGTATGATAAAAATGTATTAGTCGTCCCCCAAACCAAATTACTTATTTTTCTAATGTTAGTTTGAGGGTACAACACATAGTGTCTTTCAAATTTCAACACATAACACATAATACCCAGTAAAGTCTAGAGGCAAAATAAGCTCCATCAAAAATACTACAAATACAGCGATATAAAATCAGCCATAATACTAACATGAACAGAATCGATCAAATGTGCACGCGCAGATGTGTCACAGCTGTTTCGGTTATATTATTCCAAATGAAGCAGGAGACTGTTCTCAAAATACAAATCAAATCGTTGTCAGGAAACGCATCGTTTGGTCTGTCACGCATGCGCAGTGCCGGCCAGAGGCTTGTCACGGTGCTAGCAGGACAGGATGGAGGCGGTGGTCGAGATGCTCCACACCTGGTGACAGATCGCCTCACCCACTGTTCGAGGAAGGAGCTTCTACCTGAACGTGCCAGTGACTGAGGCGCTGTGTGTTCACCGCCGGACGGTTTCTGGTGCGTTCACCACACGGGGCAGAATGACGTGCTGCGGCTAAACTGTTAGCATGCTAGGCTAAACAACAACATCATGCCGTCACAGTCAGCTGGAGCTCGGTCAGAGTTGTCAGTCCTGCTGTTTGTCCGTGAAGGCAAGTGTCAGTGTTGACGTAATCTCAGCATGTGTGTGTGTGTGTGTGTGTGTGTGTGTGTGTGTGAACGACGGTGGCCCTTTTGTTTTTCTCTTCGTGCGTTGCAGGCTCGAGATGGGAAAAGGCTGTAAGGTCGTGGTGTGTGGCCACGCAGCAGTTGGCAAAACTGCCATCTTGGAGCAGCTGCTGTACGGAAATCACGCTGTAGGTGAGAAAATGTGCCTGGAGCTGGATTCATATCACATCCATTCACTGTGGGGGATCGATCTGTCTCAGGCCCTCGCCTGTACGGCCCCTGAGCAGGGGTGAGGTCGAATTGTCCTTCCTATCTATTGTTCCTATCTACTCTTCCTATCTACTGTTCCTTGACCTCAGTGGAAGACGTCATGAGGTCAAGGAAAGGTGTCAAGGAGGACTGATAGGACTGAGGAAAAGCAGACAGCTCAGAGAATCTGAGTCGACTTTCACTAAACCACGCCTACTACTATATCTCATATCCTTTCTCATAGGAAGCTCCAGTGTAACTTACGCTAAAGGAGGTAGGAAAGGAAGCACTGAAGCTCCTTTCCTATGCGTTCAGAGAATCTGAACTGCTCTTATCATGGCGGCTGATCAAATACTTCCGGGTCACTTTAAGATTTAGGAAACTTCAAGCACATTTGACAATTCGTCAATTGATTAAACCAGTATTAACTCGTCAGACCCTCGACATAAGATTGCGTGTTTGTATGATTGCCATTGACATGATATAACATGTTACATGTATGAACTAAAAAATCAAGCTTTCTTGTGGGACATTTCAAGTGCTGTTGGGGGCCCCCTGGTGGCCACGTGGGCCCTAAGCAGCCGCCTAGTTCGCTCATGCCCCAGGCCTGACTGCAGGTATACTGTGTAGTTGAGGGTGTTTTCAGGATATAAAGGACTTTCTTTCAGTCTGACGCTAATAATATAAGGTACTTTAATGCTGTTCAGTACTTCCCACTACAATTTGACTTCTATTTCAGATAATAATTCAGTTGGAATCCTGTTTTATTGCTGTGGTAATGGTTGGGTTTTCTGATTCGGTTGTGCTGTCCTGTGTTCTCCCAGGCTCCGAGTCCAGTGAGACGCAGGAGGACGTGTACGTGGCCTCGGTGGAAACTGACCGCGGCGTGAAGGAGCAGCTGAGGCTCTACGACACCAAGGGCCTGCACGACGGACAGGACCTCCCCAAGCACTATTACTCTGTGGCAGACGGCTTCGTGCTCGTCTACAGTGTCGACAGCGTGGAGTCTTTCAAGAGGGTGGATATTCTGAAGAAGGAAATAGACAAATCCAGAGATAAAAAAGAGGTTGACATTCTTCTTTGGTAACCGTTTGACCATTCATACAGTATGTGCTGTTACACTCCTTGTACTAAGCTTTGTCCTGAGATGTACTGCTGCGTATTACAGTTAAGGAGTTTGGAGAGTCACACATTGTTTTGTTGTTCTTCAGGCTTGATAACAAAGTAATCAGTTATACATCATCTTGTGTTATCTAATGTACCACGGCTTGAACTGGGTTTGGTTCCGCTGTGTCCTCAGGTGACGGTCGTAGTGCTGGGCAACAAGACGGACCTGCGGGAGCGCCGGCAGGTGGACCAGGAGGCGGCGCAGCAGTGGGCGCGAGGCGAGAAGGTGAAGCTGTGGGAGGTGAGCGTCACCGAGCGCAACTCGCTCATCGAGCCCTTCACCCAGCTGACCAGCCGCCTCACGCAGCCTCAGAGCAAATCCTCCTTCCCTCTGCCTGGGCGCAAGAGCAAGGGCACGCCATCCAACGACATGTGACGCGACGCGCCCCCCCCCCCCAACACACACACACTCCTCTCTGCTCCCGTTAGCGACAGGCTGCATTCACATCACATGGGGACAACTGGCAGGACAACGGGGATAGCCTTTAGCTTAGCAACATGACTTTTATTACTGCTGTGTCCATTCAACCACTTCACACACAGTCATTTACTCATAGACGACGTTCACATGATGAAGGAGCAGTTTATCGTTTGGTAATTCACTTATTGAGAGTCAGAGGAGAAGATAGTTCCTGTGTGTACACAGAGCTGGAGTGTGAATGTGTGATCCTAGAACAAAGAGAGGGCAGAGGACTGGATGCTGTAAAAAAAAAAAAAAACAGAAAAGAAATGTCCCCTAAAGCTTCTAAAGCTGACCAATGTACACTAGTTAATTAACAATGCACATGTTATCCAACACTTCTGTACAGCACGTCCGGCCGCAGGGCTACCAGCGCCGGTCGCCGAGCACAGGTTTTGGTGTTGTTGCACAAGCTCGATGGTAACCAGGCAACATCACAGTGGTGACAAGAAATTTAAGGACAGTAAAATATATACATTAATGTGGGCTCAGGTGGTAACTACATCTGCCTGTACAGAAAATAAAACCTGTGCTCACTAACCACATCTGGCAGCAGCTGGGGTCACTGAACCGAAGTGTTGGGCACAGACGGCAAACGTGCAGTGGCCACTTCACTGGGTACAACGTGCGCAGGTTAAAATGAACAACCCATAACTTCTACCCTCACAGAGTTTATAACATCCACTTCTTACTTACAACTGTTTTAACACCATCACCGAAATATATGATTGAATTTACACCTACAGTAGTGTCAACAATTTAAATGCTTTAGACATGAATGAAGGTAGATTTTTATGGCTGAGCAGTTGTTAGACTAATGGAAATAAAAACCAGGCGAGCAGCTTTTCTCCACTCGATGCTAAGCTAAGGCCAAACAAGTCCCGTCCCCTGCTCCATGCTTCACTTACAGACACGAGGGTTCTCATTATCGCCTCTCGCTCCGGGAGAGAAGTTAAACGCTGAACATCCCAACATGAGCACGTTTGTGGCCGTTCGTCTTTTCCAGCAGACGACAAACCAAAACCACAAATAAAATATCTCTAACCCAGGCTTATCAATACAGTGATCTCATCACTTTAGCCGATCCTAAAGAGAAAAAAACCCCAAACGTTAGCATTTTAGTACCAAAGATTTGAGATGACCCAAACACAGATGTTTACGTTTGACACCTTTCAGTTGTGCTGGTGGAACAATGTGCCACGTCCACTGCTCTTTTCACTGGACACGGGTAGTTCAAGTCCACAGGTCTATCTTATGTTAATACAATGTACATTTGAGGAGTTGGTACCCCCCCCCCCCCCTCATGGCGGATGAGGAGATCCCAATCCAAGGCTTCTATATAGACAAGAGCTGGAGGAGAGGGAACAAAATACAGTTCACTCACAATTTATTTATGCACTGAACAAACGACTCTTCAGGACCACAACAGACATGTTTAATGACTACAGCCACCTTGAACTCTATGAACATAGAATCGATGTAAGAAGTCGGATTCTCTCGTAAGCACTGACGCCATGAAAACCGCTTCCTTCAGTAGTTCGTAGACTTCAAGGGGCAGTAAGCGATTTTGGAGAAAGCTTTGATGTTGTTGATTTGTATTCTATTTTTTTTACTTCACTGGTCGGGGCTCGAACCAGCAGCCTCGAGGTCGGGAGACGGACGCGCTAACCCACAAGGCCAAACCCCTGAGTTTGCCTGGGACAGCGTCTGTCTCTAGCACGTCTGATAAGGTGTCGGGGAGGGATGTTTACAAACTGCACAGTGTTGTGTGGTCCACACCATTTTTGTTGGTTTTCAATTTACAGAGCCAGGACTGAGAACACCGTACCGACAGCTAGAGGACCACGAGGAAATATTCATTGAATTTACAAAAACTGTATTGGATTAAAGTCGCTTATTGCCCCTTTAACAGTATGTGTCAAATAGTTTTGTACCTGAAACGTTAATTCCCAACTGATGTGAACGCAGCATTAATCCGGCTTCGTGCAGTCTGTGTCAAACACTAAATATGGCTCCTCAGCAATAATGTTCACGGTACGACCTTTACTTTCATGTCTGACGTTAGCTGCTCTCCTGTGTCGTCCAGCCTTTATAATCCAATAGATACTAGTTAATGCTCTGTGTGTGTGTGTGTGTGTGTGTGTAAGAGAGAGAATGTGTGTAAGCCTTTTTAAGAGTAGAAATCAATGTTGAGGAAATATTTATTTTTTAACTAATTTATTCTTGTCACTTTAATGAGCGTCATTCCTTGATGAGGTGGTGAGATGATGTGATGGATGAGCTGCGCTGTTTTCTGTCCTCGATGTCCCGGAGTAAAAACCTCTCATGTGCTGCTAGTGGAACAGACTCTCTGCGGTCTCGCTAACCCCAAAACTCTTCTGTGCTCTAATCTGTCTTAAAATAAAAACCTCTTCATACTTAATCCTCTCAGAGATTTATTTCGGTGGTTGAATTGAATGTCTTATGTGTTTTCATCGACAACACAAATCCCTGCCAGTATCCAGCCACATCTAAACGTGTAAAGAGCAGGAGTTGGAGTTGGGAAGCAAACACTTTCATGAGAGAACGTGAGAGTTTACAGCGACTGTGGGAAACACGCTGTGACAAACTTCATCGGGCAGTTGAGTATTAACATCCGTCCTTCAAGCACAAGTTAAAGGGGAAGAAAGAGAAATTTGATTATATCTAGGCTGGAGATGACTTTAAAAAATGAAAACAACAACAGAAATACAGGAGTTAAGACTTATTTCTGAGATAAAAATACCCCCCACCCCACCCCCAAGTTCACTTCCCACTCATCCCCCGCTCATCCCAGCGGCGGCGGCGGCTGCTCTGGTGATCATGTGGCGTAGCGGTCACTCCACTGTTTGGCGATCCTGTCGTGTTCCGGTCTGTTGGTGGTGTACTGTGTGGCGATGCTTCCAACTAGAGGGTCGGCTGGGAACACAAACAACATCACATCACATTTGGATTATTGCTGCATTTGTTCCCTTCACTTGGTTCATTTTCTGTTCCAGAGTTTTCATGAGTCACACATTTCAAAAGTTACGTTTCTTTGTTTGTTTTGGCATTCAAGATCAAATAAGATTTAAAAATCTTAAAATTCAAATTGCAGGAGACTTGTGGGGGGGGGGGCATTTGACTTGTCATATTCTTAATAATTGATTTATTGCCCCCCCCCCAAAAAAGAAAGAAAATGTAGATATAAAGAATACATACATCCTTTCCCAACTTAGTTTTTTTGAAAATATCCGAGCAATATTTAGGAACTGAAATAGATACGTTAATAACACTTATTATTGTGTAAAACAAATTGAACAGCTCTTCAATCGTTTACATGACTTTCTGCTGTGACACAGTAACTGTTTCACACTAACATAGTAAGTATATTCTAGTATTCTTTGTCCAATTCATTTGCCAAAAAGAGAAAACACACAATTAACAAAGTTAAAGGTGAATCTGATTGATACCTTAATTTTTCAATTTCTTTACTTTTTTCCCCTCATTATTATTTTTGAATGTGGATGAATATCGACGGCTGCAAAAACTCTACTTCCCCACAACAGGAGTAAAACCCTTTATCACTACTTTTGGTATTATATATACTAAAATTAATCTTATTTCAGGAATGGAAACCATTTTTTCCTCTCGACTGAATCAGCGAACTGAATACTACTGAATACCAAAGAACTTCGTCACACTGATTCAAAACATCTTGTAAATCCATTATTGCCATAAAACAGACACTGATTTTATTGAATCTCAGTGTGTCTGTAGATCATCATTGTTCGATCCGACCACACAGACTAGTTTACAGGTAGAACGCTGCTATGCTGCAGTAACTCTGCACAGTAGAATAAAATGATTTACTGAAGGCTTTTCCTTAAACTGCTGCGTCTCCAGTCTGAGGACCTTAACCCGGTGATATAAGGCCACACGGGGCCCCCGAGGCTCT
>NC_061519.1:5185000-5392500 GCF_022379125.1 Scophthalmus maximus | reverse complement strand
TGATACGTCTTGCGGTACTGTCTGCATAATCTATCTCTGACCAAGTCAGTCCTAATTAAAACATATCTTTACAATAGTGTATCAATACTCCAGGTCTGTTTTCATGTCCCCGAGCAGAATCACAAATCCATCCGACATGAGGAGATGAAACAGTACAGCTGGTTGTTGTTGACGACCTCACGGGCTCAGAGACGGTCACCTCTGAAGTCAATGTAAAAAGGCCTCATTTTGATTGTGGTCAGGAACGGTCCATGAAAAGACTCAGAAGAAAGCAGACGAAGGGTTTTCAACACTCGGCTCTACAACAGCATGAGATGTGAAAAGAGGAATATAACACAAAGAGATGAGTTTACCTCTGGTTTCTATGAGTCAGTGGTGAATGAGGAACCTTCTAAAGACCAGGGCACAGTGGACAGTTGGCACTTATTCTGAGTCTTACCACCCGATACGTTTGTCTTTGACCGACTGGACTCAGAAGGAAATGATCTTCTTCTATTCTGGCACACAGGCGTCACATTCAAGAAGCCTACATGACTGCACGCATTGATTGAAAGAACCTCATTAAAAAAAGAAAACACACACACACACACACACACACACACACACACACACACACACACACACACACACACACACACACACACACACACACACACACACACACACACACACACACACACACACACACACACATCAATGATCCGGATGCTTCTAATTGCACATCAAACATTCCGTGTGAAGTGCTGCTGCACACCGGTTCGCTCACCTGCAGTTTGGCGGAGGATCCAGTGTGATGTCGGCCAGTTCCTTCTGAATTCTGCAAAGGGAAATAGAGGGGCACGCGTCACAAATGATCAAATACTGTCAATCCCCCTCCACACTGACAATTCACTTCCTTCACCTTCTGGCACTGGTGGACAGTTTGTTCGTGCTGGCTCTGCTTTCGCTTCTTGGCCTCATGCTGCTGGGTTGAGGAGGAGGATGAGGAGGATGGTGATGAGGAGGAGGATGAGGAGGAGGAAGAGCTGGTGCTTGCACGGCAATCTTCATGGGCAATAAGCAGGAAGAGCAGAGAGGAAGACTGTAACTGTTGGAGAAAGGTCACTGCAGATGACCTGACTGTAAGTGATGTGAATTAAGACGCATCCGTTTTATTTGCAGTAAGTTCAGAGTCTGGTGGCACCTGAACACAGCGACTGACAATATAACACACACGAGCAGAAAGTGTTGCCAAGGAGCACGTGGACATTTCAGGGTTCTCCTAATGGAATCCTGCATTTGGTTTTAAATCAATGCGAAGCGGTATGGCGTCCCAGAGTGCACACACACTCCGCTGGTTCCTGACCACGGGCCCGTCCTCGGTGTCGGCCCGGGGAGAGGGAAACAGTTCGGCTGAAAGGACCGAGGAGCAGCGACGGGACCGAACTCCGGACCGAGGCCGGGTCGAGACGGAGAACGGCGAGGAAGACGGGGCGATGTCTGAGTCCGTCGACGAGCAGCGGGTCACCGGATGGAGCGACTCCCCCCAAAACACACGAACGTTTCCTCATTGATACCTTTCTTTGTGTGTGTGTGTGTGTGTGTGTGTATCTCCGCCGCCTGCCGGGACGCACCAGTGTGAAGGCACCTGATGGAGCGAAACGACAGTTCCGGTCAGAGTCTTAAAAATAAAAGCATGTGCAAACAGCGGCTGTGATATCATACTGATGGTCAGTTATGAATAAGATTTTTTTTTGGACCATAAAGAGGAACATTGAAGTGTCATAGCAGCAAACACCGGAACAATACATTGAAATAACCATAAAACAAACCTTAATGCATTAAATACAGAACTGGCATGAAAACCAGGAATGAAGATATCAATTTATCATACACTCATACCGAAAATATGTATTTTAATCGACATATTTTTATGTCTGTTTATTTTTTTTGGCATAATGGTGCAAAACAAGTCAGTGAAAGATGTGTTTAAGTTTAGAAGCCAATGTAATAGAGATGAATGTCACCATGATTATTAATATTATTCGTAAAAATAAGAAACCCCCGTGTTGCCAGTTTTGACTCATCATGGTGTATGGTAGGTAGGGTTCCACAGCGGGGGTCGTGAATTGAGTTTATGGCGCTTTTATTTTGAAAGACTTAATCGTCTATTTTCCGGGATTTACGCTCCAGCTGGACCCGTGCCTTCGCTCGCCGGAAGTGACAGACAGACAGTCAGAGAGACAGACTGACAGATAGACAGTCAGAGAGACAGAGAGAGAGAGAGAGAGAGAGAGAGAGAGAGAGAGAGAGAGACACACACACACAGACTGACAGACTGACAGACAGATAGAAACAGACAGACAGACAGACACACAGACACACACACACACACACACACACACACACACAGAGACAGACAGACAGAGACAGACAGACACACACTCAGACAGACAGACAGACAGACAGTCAGAGAGACAGACTGACAGACAGACAGTCAGAGAGACAGACTGACAGATAGACAGTCAGAGAGACAGAGAGAGAGAGAGAGAGAGAGACACACACACACACAGACTGACAGACAGATAGAGACAGACAGATAGAGACAGACAGACAGACACACACACACACAGACAGAGACAGACAGACAGAGACAGACAGACACACACTCAGACAGACAGACAGACAGAGGGAAGAGATAGAGACAGACAGACAGACAGACAGAGACAGACACAGACAGACAGAGAGACAGACAGACAGAGAGAGAGAAAGAGACAGACAGACAGATGGAGACAGACAGACAGATGCAGAGAGAGACAGACACACAGAGACAGACAGGCAGAGGGAGAGATAGAGACAGACAGACAGATGCAGACAGATGGAGACAGACAGACAGAGGGAGAGAGATAGAGACAGGCAGACAGACAGAGGGAGAGAGATAGAGACAGGCAGACAGACAGACAGACAGAGAGAGACAGACAGACAGAGGGAGAGAGATAGAGACAGGCAGACAGACAGAGGGAGAGAGATAGAGACAGGCAGACAGACAGACAGACAGAGAGAGACAGACAGACAGAGGGAGAGAGATAGAGACAGGCAGACAGACAGAGGGAGAGAGATAGAGACAGGCAGACAGACAGACAGACAGAGAGAGACAGACAGACAGACAGGGAGAGATAGAGACAGACACAGAGAGACAGACAGAGACAGACAGACACAGAGAGATAGAGACAGACAGAGACAGAGATAGAGACAGGCAGACAGACAGACGTCCTGACTCCTGTCGTCAGTCTCACCTGTTCCACAAACAATGAAGTTATTATCTGTCAAACAAACGAGCTGAATTTTCAACCAAAGCAACCAGAAGCCACCATAAAGATAATTATATAATTAGCATTAAGAAATATACTGGACATTTCTTTCCAGCCAGTGTTTGTAACACTTCAGTTCCTCCCTCCGCCTCCTCGTGGCTCCACACACCTGTGGCAGGTGTCCGCCCTGTTCCTGCTGCAGCGCTGCAAACTGACGCGTGTCGATATGTTCCGGTTACTGCAGGTGTCTCTCCCTCCTGTCGTGTGGACTTCACGGTGTGAGATGGAACGGGCCATCAAAGGAGGCTGACACGCCCTTGCTCCTTTGCTCCTTTGGTGAACCCCTCCTCCAATCAGAAATGAGTTCGTTGCTGTTGCCAGGTAGAATTCTGTATCTCTAACGTAGTGAAATAACGTTGTAAGGACGCTCGTCGACGGTGGACTTTTTCGACCAATCACAGAGCTGCTGACAGCTGCACGATACTTACTGGGAGGTCATGAAACAATGCTCCTGTTAGCTTTTAGCCAGAGAAACGTGTTGGGTGACACTTTTATAAAAAGGCCATTTCATGATTGATAAAGTGTCTTGACATGTGACATGTGACGTGTGCTGCAGGTTAAATACACATGAAGCAAAGTGGTCGCCATGGAAGCTGCTGCACAGTGATGAGGTGACACTGTGACCTCTCGTAGCATGACGCTGTGTAAGTGTGTCGTGTGTGGCTTCTAACGGAGAGAACGATTTTCCCCTGGAGAACTGTCAGCGTTAAATTTTATTCATTTGTTCGATTTCTCCATGTGACACAGAATATGAGAATCCAGTCGTGATCGCCACGGGAGCTTCAACCACACCTACGAACTGGTGACATCTAGTAGTTGATTGTAGGTCCTTGATGCAGGGGCCAGAGCGATCACAGAGGACACAGAGGTCTGTGACTCAGAGGGTTTTTAAAGTTGACGGCAGGCAATTCATTTGAGATCAACTGAGATAAGATCAACTATAAAAATAATGAACCCATGTTCTGACCCATCGTTCCTCCTCTCATTGAGCATGTCAACTAGTTACCGTAGTAATTAGTTTGTGGGATCGGCCGATCAATCATACATTTATTTGGGAATAATCGCAACATAAGCTGAATGTGGGAGGAAGGGAGGAGGGTGGATGAGGACTGCCCCCCCCCCCCACAGCAGCACCCCCGCCCCTCTGCCCCAATGGTGTGTCAACCATAATTAACTCTGCCACTGTTGCTCCACTTTGCTAGTTTTGCAGCTCAGCCACAAATTAAAAGCACAGCCGAGCTGCGGAGCGCACCCCCCCCCCCCCCCCCCCACCTCAGACACGGCTGCTGTGAAGAGGCCACTGACCAGGGTTAGTTTGTTCTAGCACGCGCATGTACGGCTGCCATCGACGACACACCCTGCTGGGTCTTCCTCAAGGCTTCCTTGGTTCCTCTTTCCCTCCGGCCCGTCAAGTTAAAAAGGAAGCCAGAAGCCTGGGACATTCGGGGAGCACCCGCCCCCTAGAAGTCTCTCATTTGTCCAAAATGATTTTGCTCTGCAGTGTGCACAAGATCCATCCCCTGTTTGCACAGCAACACGTGGGTGCGAATGACTCTGTGCTCACAGGATAATAACAAGTGCACACAAATTATTCTATCATCTAACTTTTTTGTTTTTGTTCGCAAGATAAAATAATATCCTGCTCTGGGACTGAAAGCAGTTGAGGACGTCACAGACGTATCAACGACGAGCAAGTTTCTGAATCCACTGAACACAACAGATTGGTGATATCTGACAGTGAATGAGAAGCGCTGCTGGTGGTTGTAAATTTCGAATCATAACAACAAATTGGACGACACAAAGCACCTTGCAGAACCCAATCACAATGGTTGTTGTGTATCTGCGTAGATCAGGAAACTTAGGGGAAATATTTCCAATCTTGTGTCTGTCAGTATTTAGTCTCATGGCTGCAGACTGAGGAAATCTGATGTCGTGGTGGTATTCTATATATTCCATAGTATTCACTTTGGACACATTTTGATAGCGAGCGATGCTTCTGTTAAACTAGAGAATATAATGGAAATGCAGACATGGGGTTGAAAACCTTTGGACTTACACTGATAATCGAATGAATTCAAGCCAGGTTTATCTCTTCTGATCAAATGGGCTCAAAGAGACAACTCACATAATATAAAGTCTTCACCTCGATTCAACTTACAGTTTCACTTCATGTCAAGTTTCTGTAATGGCATTAGGTAATCTACCTGAAATGTTTGCTTGCACGCAGACGATTGGATTGTGTGTGCTTGACAGTGCGTTGCAGAAGGATCTGGCATTGTGAAAAGTAAGTTTAGCTGCTTGACCAGAAGACCCTGCGTATTTGTGTCCCCGGCTTTCATCGTTTCGAACTGATTTTCTTTTTAAATCCTCAGTCGGTCCAGCCACTATTAAAAGTGATGATTTTCAAATCTTCGTCATGACCCTGTGCCAGCGTCACAGGATTCGAGTCCAGTCTCGACTCGAGTCCTGTGACGCGACTTGGCCTTTAGCGCAGACGACTTGGACTAGGAGTTGGGCATGTGGCTGCATTTGGACCGGTAGGTTTTGAGACAAAGACTACTTTTTGGTTCGTCGTAAGATATTGATGGCTATATTAACACTTGCAACATGATTCAGGTTTGTGCGAGGGCTGGTTCACTTGTGCCGAGGTGCGGGTTTCACATGAGCCGAGGGGCCTCAAGAAATGACCCCCGAATCGTTTTTTGCTTTGTTTTCACCGATTTTACATTCAATTGAACCTTGATGACTTGAAACAAAAATCTGACTCGAGGTTTCTTGACTCCACGACAACATTCCCCTCTGCTCAGGGTAATTAAGTAATAAAACACTTTTGTATAACTTTTGTGGACCGCTGCAGTTTGCTGCTGCCCATGTCAGCTCCTACAGGTTACAGTATGTTCATGGCCCCACTGTGACTGTCTCCCGACCCATCCTTCTTCTGGCCACCCGACGTAAGATGGAGCAGCAGGCGGAGCCCTGAACTCTGTTGCCCTGGATTTCTCCTCTCAGGCTACAGACAGGAAGCGCTACATTATTGGTGGAGGTTAATGGCACTGAATGGAACTTTAGTAAACAGTGGTAGTACACATTATCTATCATCTTTGTTGAGGAAATGAAACTTTTCGTCGGATCCTCGCCTGAAGGAGTTTCTTGTCGTGTTCACAGACCGGAGCACTGTGTAGGAAAACACACAACCCCCTCGTTCACTTGAATGGGAACATTGTGTTGGAGGAGCGGCGGCGGGTGCGGCGGCACGTTAAACCTTGCACTACATTGCAGCGCAGCAAAAAAATAAAAACATCGGTGCGCATTCCTGGCAGATTACCTGGTCATGTCAAAGTCGTAAATCGGCCCGGGAACCGCAATGACTGCTGCCGCCGTGATAACTCTCCAGCGTCGTCGTTTGTAAATGCCACTATAAACAATGTGCAGTGTTTCGACGGCTGATGAGCCTCCACACACAAAGTAACTGTTCCTCAGACTTAGAGCCACGTTTACTGTCCCACTGGGACTTGATGCAACCTGTCAGCAGGGCCTCTCTTTGACCTGGTGCTCAAGGTTTCGTCCAGGTTCTCAGAGGGCCGAGGTGTGAGTCGGGTCATCTGCACATTTTTAAATGTAACTTGTAGAGAGTAAAAATCACATGGGCACGTGACTTTGCGTGTGTAAGGTGCAGTACATAAGTGTATAAGAATTTCTTATGAAACAATTGAAAGGACTAATAACAAAAATCAAATAAAATGTCATAATAACATCATCATTCTTTTTGAAGAAGAGCAAGACATGAGTAACGTTTCACCATGGAGTCATTCTGCTCTCTGTGGTGAGCCCATGACGACTCATTCCTAACAGGAAGTGGTCAGAGCGCGCGCACACACACACACACATGCACACACACACACACAGCATATTAAAGCAACAGATGGAGACGGGCTCTGTCACATTACAGCCAGTGTTTAATTGAGTATGTATTCTCACAAGGCATTAAATGTACAGCAAACTACCACTATCATCTTACAGGGTGATGGCTCCCTCCATGCCAGAACTCTTACTGGGACAGAACATGTCCGCCGGAGGAACACACATCCTGATGCCATGCACTAACATCGACCATGAGCTGTAAAACCACTGGAAGGGAAACAAACTAAACGCACTCGCTCGGCATGATCACTGGAACATGAAACCATCACATGAAATGGGAATAATACACGCGAAGATGACGAGGGTGGCGACAATGTTATACACAATGCAGTAACGAGAAGGAGGACAACATCGACAAGAACAATAACAGTATTAAAGCTTTTCATGACCATATCAACATTCAGTGTATTGGAAAATACAATCCCAATAGACTCTTTGTATAAAAAAGAAGCTTTTCAAGTCAGCATGGAACAAATAACAGTTCGTTTCTCAGGGGGACGGGGGGGGCAGGGCGGATGGCGGGGGCGGGTGTGCTTCCACAGATTTCAGAGGAGGGGGAGGTGTCAGAAGGGTGTCTGTGTGTGTGTGTCTGTGTGTGAGTGTGGGAATGGCGGTGTGTTTTGGGTAGGGGCGGGGGTTGGGGGGCGGGGGGCGGGGGTTCCTGGCCGAGTTGAGCCGGTCTATGTGGCGTAGCGTTTGGTCCACTGTTTGGCTATCCTGTCGTGCTCGGCTCTGTTGGTCAGGTACTGTGTGGCGATGCTTCCAACCAGAGGGTCGGCTGTGAACACAAGAGGAACCAACTCAGTGAGTCGACAAACAAGAAGCGTCGCAGCAACTACTGAAACATTCTGATTTAAACCAGCTCGTCCACAATATGATGGAGTGATGGTGCTTGTCAAAGGATCAACGCTCGGCTACTCGTACATCTGAATTATTTATTTTGGATTGGTGCCTGATTTTATGGATACACAATAATTGATCAGTTTTATGGCAAAGGAATTATAAATAAAAAGTATAAATATATATCATAAATTCACAATACACATTGATGCCACTAGTTTCATGTCATTTCATGCATTTCAACTTATCAACTGGGCAGCTGTGGCTCATCCACAAACCAAGAGGTCGGTGGTTCGATCCCTCGAAATTGCCTCTGACAGTTATTCCAGCAGTTTATGAATTTGAGAGGTAAAATGTGTGAAATGTGTGAGTGAATGGGTGAATGTGATTCGTATTGTAAAAGTGCTTTGAGTGGTCAATAAGACTAGAAAAACACACTACATATATACATATACATATAAATACAGATCAATAACCATTGAAAGTTGGTGGTGATAATGTGCAAAGTAACATAAAAATCAGGAATTGATGAAGAAGAAGTTATAAAAACACTTTATGAGGAAGGTAATGTATTAACTAGGTTTGTACCATGTCAAACCTTTATTTTAAATAATGAAGTTAAGTGGTTTCATACTAATCCAAACAATTTCCACTATATCTACTGTTCATTATGAATACAATGAAAGATTGTTTTCAGGCTCACAGCAGCAGCTGTGTGTTTGGCATCAAAATGACGTGAGGAAGACTAAAGAGGCGGAGACACCTGCGGCCGGTCGTCTCGGGGATTTTTATTACGACCAGTGAAAACCACAGAAAAGCCATAAGTCAAACGAATGGGGTTTCTATCGTTGCTGTGGTCTGAAGTGGAGCTTGTATCGTGTGACGCGCGGCAGATTTTATCGACGGCGCGGTAAAACGCGCACGCCGCTGTAAATCTGAGGTGATGGCGGCGGCGGGCCGGCTCCTGCAGCCGTCTGTTGGTACACTGCACACGTCCGGTTGGTCAGCAGCCTCCATCATGAATTCCCGACGGCTCCTCGATTGATCGTGCTCCTGCTCACTCCGCAGTGCCGCTGGTCAATTTCTCAGCGAGGCGCCGGAGAGAAAAAGAATCCCCTGCGAGTCTCTGGTGCACTCTGCGGGGCTCCAGTCGGCCCGGTGGGGCCCGGCCCGCTGACGGAGCAGAGCGACGAGCTCGGCTGAGCAGGCAGCACAAACACCAGGGATTCAATGGTGAGGGTTGGTTTTTTTTACGGGCTTATACTCATATTTGATGACGGCTGAGTGGATCTCTGTCATCTGACGTCTTATTACTACACAGTTACGACGTGTGCTGTTTTTCATCCTCACACCATGACCTCATTGTCTTATCCTCGTCTGACAAGACATGTCGACTGACCCTTTTCAGATTAGATACATGTGAAAAGCCCCTGTCCGATCTGCATAACCCTCACAAACTAACAATCTGACCAGTCTTGAGAAAATTGAGAAAGTACGTATGAGGTATACACTCCCTCAAGCTTTGCTTTTTTTAGTATAAACGCAACTACCTCCATAGTTTAACAACATAAATGTCTTTGAGGAGAGATTGCTCGACGTTATGTCAATTCGAATTAAGGCGGTGCAATGTGAGAAAAATATTGTATCCCGATCAATTTCATAGGTGACATTTGATGCGCCGGAGTAATATCTTTGAGGCAATGATTCTCTGTAGAACTGAAGCAGGTAGTATGAAACCTCATGACTTCAGCTCTGTTTGGATAAAGGATTCCACACTGGATCTGATCAAATGCCGTCAAGTCTCAACCTCATTTTGACGTTCATGGAAGATTCCACAGAGGAAGTCACTTCATGTTCATTTCAGTCTTTTTCCCCCCCCGTAACACGTTTTCCACCACTTTGGTTGTTTGCACAGGAGCTCGACCGTTTTTATCTCACATGTTCTGACATCCAGAGAGTCGGGCGTTCCTTAAAGGCAGGGTGAGGCCGGCGTGACGACAGGTTTGACAGCCTGAAGTAGCAGAGGAGCGGGAGAAAGCAAACACCTTTTACCATAATAGACTGTCCACATATCAGCACACGTCAGCCGCATACACGAGCTAACCCCCGACAGCAGCAGCAGAAACCACCGAGCAGGGATCCCTCTGGGTTTGTATATATATATATATATAAATAAATAAGATTACTTTTCTGATGTTCTACAGATGTTGAGACGGTAAAGAGATAGGGAGAAAAAGCGAAGACATGCGTCATAACGGATTTGAGCCCTGGATACGCTCGGACGTGGCACGAGGCTCGGGCCCAACGAGCCACCAGGTAGAGGCCGTGATGCTCAGCGTGGCACGACCGCAGGAGCGTCAGCTGTGGGAGGGTTGATTAACTGTCACTCCATCCTCTTCCCCCGCCGCTTTAATGAGCTACGTGCCAATGACGCCCGCCTGCCAGCGCTCAGACGGAAGGAGGCGGAGAGGGAAGGGGAGATATTTTTAGGGGAGTTCAGCTCCAGCGACCACGTTCAATATTTGAGGCAGACAAAAAAGAAGAAAAGACTCATTTTGACGAGGCAAGTGGCAGAAAGAGGGATAAGGAAGTGTGTGTGAGAGGAAGAGTGATAATGGGGATTCTCTTTTTGGATGATGTGATGATCAAGTCTTTTTTGTATCATACTTTAAAGGATATTTCAGCAACATCTGAAAGCGCCGAGGAGGAGGAGGAGGAGGAGTAGGAGGAGGAGGAGGAGGAGTAGGAGGAAAAGAGGAAAAGAGGAAAAGCTATTCTCATTTTTTCGCCCACGGAGGGGGAGAATCTCTCGCTGCTACATTCATCAAAGAGCAGTCCCCGCAGAGAGGACACGAGCCTCCATCAGAGGTCCTCACTATCAGTACCGTTCTAGTGACATCTGAAATCAGCTGCCATCCTCCCGCCCTTTCTTCTCTGGCACATTCCTCCAGGTCTCTCTCTCTCTCTCTCTCTCTCTCTCTCTCTCTCTGAACCTTGTGCAGGTAATGATGCTTTTATCGCCTCTGCTTGCTCAACGTAATACTTTATATCAAGAGATGTTAAACAGTAGTGGTACCCGAGGCCCAGTGGATCCACGCTTAACTGGTCAATAAAAGACAAGATTGAATTCCCCGTTCCTCCAGCTGCGCTCTCTGCTCGGCTGGTGAACTGGGGTCGTAATGGATCTAATTAGCTCTGAAAATGTTGACGTCTCAGTGAACGGTGTCAGCTGTTTACAGGACAGTGTTTAGCCAGCCGGTCCCCCCGATAAAAATTGATTGCAAGGAAAGGGGAGCAGGAGAGGCCCGGGCTTGCCGTTTACGACGCAATATGTCAAGGAGCCAATCGCAAATCGTAGGAATGTGCTACGGTCATTACTTACTCACCGAGGAGGTTATGATTTGTTTGTCAGCAGGATCACACAAAAACTACTGAGCAGATTTCCACAAAACGTGGCGGAAGGATGGGACATGAAAGAACCCATTAAATCTCGGATTGCATCAGGATCTTTTTTTTTTTTTTTTACACAACAGACTGTGTCACCATAAACGCTTTTGAAGCAGCTAATCCCCATTTGAATGATTCATTCAAGACTACAAAAGAGTCACACATCCTGTTCAAACGGCTGCAGATTCAACCGGCAGCTGCCATTACTGCAACAAGCCAGTCTAACCTCTGAGGACACTGATGCTGCTGCTGCTGCTGCTCTACAAAGAGCCTGGTTTAAGCCACACAGTGACACACTTCTGTATACATCATCCACACAGAATGGACATGTCAGTCAGCCTGTCGCAGCTAAGGCTACAGAGATACGACAAGAAGTGCGTGTGTGTGTGTGTGTGCGCGCGCGCTGCAGCGGCTCTCACCAGGGTTGCAGTCAGTGAGCAGGGAGCAGATGGACAGCAGGACCTTGGAGATGGTGAGGGCAGGACTCCAGTTGTCCTTCAGGATGTCCAGACAGATCACCCCCTGACTGTTGATGTTACAGTGGTAGATCCTCGTGCGGAACGTCACCTGGGAAGACGAAAGCGAGAGGGTGTGATCAAATCAACGTTAATATTCATCAGGAGTTGTTTTTGTTGCGGCCTGATGCCTGTGAATGTAGGCAGTACAATGTTCTCTGCTTTGAGCTCAGTTTTGGTCTCCACCAACTCTTTATCTGGCTCTTTAGATCCACTCCAGTGTCCAAGAGCTGGTCACCAACTATGTGTATACACACAGTAGCGCACCACTGTGGTTTTTTAAAAAAAAAATAGAAGTTTATGTATTGGGAGTTTCCCAACTGCCCCAACTCTTTTACAATGAATTGCCGCAAACACTTCACATGACATCCTCAAGGGGGCGTTTACAGGTAGTTTTACCGACTTAGTGAATTTGTCATTACATTTATCAACTTCTTAGACTCCTTTAGAGACTTAATAAGAAAAAAAGCACATATTGTCTTAATGTGCCAAGCTTCAATCAGTGTTTCATTCCATTGTCTGACAACAGAAACATTTACATGACGACAGCTTCATAGTGAATTTGGCTTCATTAAATCAGCAGGAGGAGAGGAGCAAACAGGTAAAGGGCTGAAACTGTCAGACAACGGGCAGAATGCAAATACCATGTTGACGACATCATGAATATGGTAATTGGAGTATTGCTATTCCGCAGAAACAGCAAATATTGCACTGGAAACAGCTGCCTGCTGCTGGAACAAAGTTAATGAGAGCACTGAGAGAGAGAGAACCAGACGTTAATGTCGAAGGTTGTAAAACCAGAACGGTGAGTGGAATCATGCTAAAGGCTCCGCAGGGCTGAAAGGAACTGAAGAGCTGCGAGCTACATCCTTCACATCCTTACATCCGATCCATTGTTCACATTCAAGAACCTTATGATTAGGCCAAGATTGCTTCAAATGACTCCAGCCCACAAACCCCCGTGATTCACTTCTATCACAGCGTGAGAAAATCAGATGATCCTTTCTGAACCTTCTGCTATCAGTGAAGCAACACATTGAAATGTGCAGCCTTGGCAGTGGTTTGCATCATCTGCCTTTCTGGAAGATATCGTACAGAAAATGCACATGGTCAATGAAGCGGAAGCGAATCATTGACTGAGATAAACGACAGCTGCTGCTCTCAGTGAGTCAAAGACATGCGCTTCATGACTCGGTCCGTACAGCAGCGAGGTGATCCTGCCGGGCCCCGTGTGGAGAAGAAGACGGCCTTCAGCGCTCGGGAGAGCCCCCGACATCAGCATCATTAAGAGGATCGATGATGCCGACCGGGACTGGCAGTCCAGACATGCTCGCTCCCCGTCTCCCTTCTTCTGCCTGATCCTCGTTTATTTCCTCCCCTTCCTCCCTCTCTGCCATCTTCTCTCATTAACTCTCCATTCCTCCCTTCACATCCCCTTCTTATGAGAAACAAACAACCCTGGCTAGCGGAGGCCTCCCTCCTCACATTCCACGCTGGCGTGACTGCGAGGGAGAGCGGCTGACTCGCGACAGACCAGACAAAGCGGTGAACAGGACGCTTTCCGCTGCGTGATTGGATTTGCGGAGATGCGGCGAGAAAAGGCGAGCGAGCGGGAGGACGAGGTGACTGAATGTTGACTGGTTGAGGGCAGGTCTCGTCGCCAGAGTCGATCCCCTCCCTCTTTGAGATTGGTTAGCAGTGACGAAAACAGGTCCCTGGATATCTTGTGTGGTCTCATTAACGGGCAGTAATCTCATCATGGCTGATGCTAATAGATCATGACGCAGCCACGGGCCTAATCCTACATCCCCCTTTATATTTCAGTGTCATCCTTCAGACTCTAACCACGACCAACGTTCTCATTTTGAGTTTATGAATGACAATGTTTCTAGAGAAAATACAGCCCATAAAAACTCAATATATTATGTAAAGTAAACATCGTGGCAATAGATCCATTAGTGTTCAGGTCTGAGGAATCATCTTCTCACGACCATGAATCTTCATAACAACGTTAGCGATCCAGCCAGAACTTGTTCTCTTGAATCTGCTCCATGTTTACTGAAGTTGTAGCGTTGCTCGATTTATAAAGCGTCATGGTTGCTGTATAGTCTGATGCATCGCAGCCGCCCGGTGGACTGGAGGGGAACAGCTTGTTGCAACCATCGGTTGTTTGAAACGACAGCAGGCTGAGTTGCCGAATCTCCCCTGGTTTAGTTCCTGGGACTAAAAGTTGCAGTTTTGAATGTTGCTGTCATGCACCGGCAGGTGAAGTGTGAGGCAGACAACATTTCAAAGGCACGGGGAGGTGAAGGTAGATGAAGTGGGATGATGTGGGCCCGTCACTACACAGCTCTGCTGACCGGGTCCTGTGAAGGAGGAACGTTGGAGCGAAAGAAGCAAAGACGTGGAGCAGCGTCCTCGCCGTGCTCAACCTTTATCTAAGAGTATCAGTGTCGGCCTCAACGGGCTTTATCGTCCTAACATTAGAGAGTGAGCCAGCGCAGTGAGCAGCTGCAGCTGTCAGATTGGTGACTGTGAGCCGGTGAGCTGCTGGATGGCACGGTTCACAGCCAGACTGGAAAAACAAGGCAGCGGGAGGCTCTGCCCCCCCCCCCCCACCCCCCCTTCAGTAAATGCTGCCAGGAATGAGGCGGTTTTAGCTAGTCAAGGGGGAATGAGGAGTTTCTCTTCAGGGAGTCGTATTCCACACCACACTGCAGATCAAATACGCAAGGCTGTAACTCAATTCTCAATAAATTCCGTTTCGTTGTAAAAATGGTTTCCACGTTTGCCGAGCGTTACGTGGCCAAGTCAAGGTTGAGGAATCCAATCGAAGTTACAGTGGGGCACTTGTTTTTACATCCAAACTAATTCTAATTGAAGTTGTGCAGTTTTACCGGACCTCTGGTTCAGATTCTGTCGGACACGTTTTCCATGCTGATGCCTGAAGTCCATGACTCTTTTATACCTCACACCTGAGACATATTTCTGAGTTTTTCCATTTCCACCACACAACAAAATAAGGAGCCAACTAAGTGTGTCAGTGTTGCCATAAACACATTTGCCCCTTTAGAAGCTGAATGTGTGAGCAGACGAGGGAGAAGGGACTCACATCCAGCCTCATCGTTTGCCTAATTGATCAACAGGCGGCATCACAGACACATACAACAATACGGCAACTAGTTATTGAGAGAGCGTTACCTTTCTTCAACACCACAGTACCAAAGTATTGGTCCAATCCTTGTGAATATTCACGGACAAGCTTTGCATAGAGAGGCATCAGAAGCAAATTGCCGTCTGCTCAAAAGCTCCTCTTCTACTTCACGACCAGAATCCAAAAGCAAGTCGCAACAGGATATATGTGGCAGATATAAGGAAAATATTTTCCCGTTTACCTTTTTTCCTGTTTACTTCTCCATCAGGCGTCTCTAAATAGCTGACGGAGGCGAGACAGATGGTATTTATAGAGGTGAAACCAAAACCCAGGGCAAAATCTGAGGTACGACTCAGAACTGGCAGCCAGTCTGCCGTGACAATTCTGACACGCGCTTGCATCAGCAGAACACGCACAGACACACATACCTGTTAAAAACTCCACAGCTGCACTGGAGGCAGGCCAGATGCTGCTGAACGCCGGCAGCGTGCATAACAGGAAGGGAAACAATCGCAAGAAGCAGATAGAGGATGACGGCCGGGGGAAATCCCAAATTGTTCTTATTGTCAAAAGATCAAAACAACCTACGACCTGTAACCCACAGTTTGTAACCTACCAACAAGTAACGTGTGTGTGTCTCCGGAGCGTGGCCACACAGCTCCAGTGTTGTCCAAGAACCAGTGAAAACACATGAAGGAGTCCACACTGCTGCACTGGGTGACATGCTCCTTTGTTTGCACACACACACACACACACAGTAGTTTATTTTGAATCACCCCCCCCCCCCCCCACACACACACACACACTGCTGCTGCTTCTGCCAGTAAAGCTAACCAGAGCAACAAACGTGGATTCATCCACTGCTGAAAATAGCCCTGAATGCACCATTTCGTACAGCTACGTCTTTCTCCATTTTGGATCTGCCTTCCCTTCATATTGGTGTTACTGTAGTCAGAGAAACTGACCGTTAATAATCCTTTCTAATGTCGAGAGTTAAATTATGTCACCTTTTCATAAATGTTGGTATAATAACTACAGCCTGGCTGATAATATCAGTTGTCCGATAATATCAATATCGATGCCTGAGCCTTTTCACAGTATCTGTGTTTGTGTGTGTGTTAAACTTTTATCTTACAGAGTAAACAATGCAGGAGAGACGTGCATTTATGTTTATATGTAAAAATATATATGTTTATTTTGTAAATTCAACTTCTATATATTTTGTTGTATTTTTTAGATAGATATATAGGTACTTTATCGATCCCAAGCTGGGGAATTTCCAGTTATTTGGGTTTTCTTTTGGTTATTCATAGTAAAAATAGGTAAAAAAAACTAAATTGTAAAATATCAAGTCTCAATGGTGTGCTGCATAGCTGCAGGGGAACGCTCACCTTGGGTGGTTTGAAGGGGTAGTCTGGTGTGAAGGCAATGTCCAGGAAGAAGACCCCTCCCTCGTACACAGAGCCTGGCGGGCCCAGGATGGTGGACCTCCACTCGTAGATGTTGTCTCCTTTGGGGCCGGCGCTGCAGAGGGAAGGGGGGGAGAAATTGAATTTCTTGCAGCAGGCATTCGGAGAGGGCGATTCGCTGTAATTGTGTAACTCAATTCTCTGTGCAGCCGCGAGGGAGCGAATAAATAAAGTGTGTGATTATCAGCCGTTAAATCAGCCGCACAAAGCTGCCGTTTAAAGTTGTTGTTATCTTCATTGGAAGATTAGGCAACACGGCTGCAGTGTGTGTAACAAAGAGCTGCAGCTCTGGAGAAATGATGAGTGTGAGCAGTGTCACGTAGATGACTGATCTGCCATGGATGACACACACACACACGCACACACGCGCACACACACGCACACACGCGCACACACGCACACGCAAGATGTTGAGCAGCAACTCTGTTTCTTCACATCAGTGCTTCCCTGTTGGGCAGCTGGCTGCTGCCGAGCAAGCTCCATTGTTGTGATCCACCCGACACACACACACACACACACACACACACACACACACACACACACACACACACACACACACACACACACACACACACACACACACACACACACACACACACACACACACACACACACACACACACACACACACACACAAAAGTGAACACAGCTGCGGGTATAGAAGCACTAATCCAATTCCATTTTCTACTGGAATTAGGCCAGATGCCCCTGTCGGTTTCATGTATTACTTTTACTTTCATCATTTACACACGGAGAGAACGCCAGTGAGAGAGAGAGAGAGAGAGAGAGAGAGAGAGAGAGAGAGAGGCACATAAATGTGAGATGAGAGTGTAAGTGGAGTTGTTCATGTGAAACAGCAGCCTGTTGTAAAGCACCGGGCACTGCAGACCTATTTCTTGTCGGCATGTGTTTGGACACCGAGAGGAATTATGGGAGCAGGTCGGGGGGAAGGATGCCAACACGTTCTCCTGGACGGATAAAAATAGCTCAGAGAGTGATAGTGTGTGCCAGGTCAGATGGGGGGGGGGGGAGCCAATAAATCCCCGTGCCGAGTGTGATGCAGTGGCCTGATGTGACTCGGTGGAGATATACACGTCTGTGTCAAACTGATTTTCAAGGCCAACGGCTGTCGAGCAGCACCAGTCAGTCGGCCAGGGCATGGACCGAAACGCTCCGATCCTACAGAGCATCAAAATATGACGTGTCATTCAGTACCCAATTTAGAGACTCCCGCAGTAAATCAAAGCGTCTGTGAGCCAATAAGCATGCACCATGCTTGTACCAAGATCTAAGGAAGATGGTGATTGTCAGACGTAAACTCAAACATGCTACAGATGCACAAGGTAAAGACCCTTCTCCCAGAGAAACGTCTAAAAAATGCCTTAAAAGAGAGAACGTTTGGCTCCATTTTTCCAGACTGGATGCCAATCGCGACAAATGCAATATATGCGCAAAGGACGAAAAGACCACAAACTTGTTGAAGCACTTAACCGTGCACGGCGGAACGTTGCTCAGTGTTTGACAGCAAGAGGAACGGGCCGCAGCCAGCTGAGCTACCTGCTCCTCCACCTCATCATTCACGTCCGTCACTATCAACATCTCCTCCACTGGATTCCTCCTCATCGTCCTCATTCCTGAGAGCGGTGCCACGTCTGGGATTTTAGCAGGTAAGTTCAGCAAACGTGCCAATGATTATTTTCATTAACGATTAATCTGTTGATTCTTTTCTCGATTTAATCGATCAGTTGTCTTATCGTGTTTCCCCAAAGCCCAAGATTATGTTTTGTTTTGTCCGCACAACTTTACTGTCAAAGAGGAGCAAAGAAACCAGAAAATATTCACGTTTAAGAAGCTGACATCATAGAATTTGAACTTCTTTTTTTCATAAAAACTCCATTAACCAATTAATCGATTATGAAAATAGTTCACGATTCATTTAGCAGTCGATTAGTAATCGATGAATCACGTTAACTGTTGCAGCTCTGAAGTTTATGCTGAAAAACTGTGATCACGTATATAATTTGTCTCAGGAACGTGCCAACGTGGGTGCGGTATATATATTTATATGTGTGTATAAATAAGTGTATCGTAACTACTATTTTACAGTCTTTTCCACATAGAAACCCATAGCTTTTGGTTGAAATATTATGATGCTTTTATAATTTCCTCTTCTACTTTTCATGTTCCCCTTTGTGAACCGCCCACCATGTCAACTTTGTTACATGAGCCTGGTTAAATGTAATTAATGAGAACACAAGAGAGCAACTCCTGGTACGTTCAATCCGCAAACTACCGATGGCGGCTTCGAGACAGCCATTATTAGTCAAATCCTATTATACTGCTGATGTTCCAGATCTCTAGGCCTCTTCAGGCGGCCAACCGCTGATTCCTCTCTCCGCTTGAGTTCCCACAGTTAACGCTGCAGCATCTGGAAATGTTCAAGGGCCAGTACCGCCTCCTTTCTTCTGCTCCTGCCGCCTGGTACAACCCACAACTCTAACAGTCGGCGGAGAGGGTTCTATATTTTTCACTTATATCTCTGCCTAGGGCCTTTGACAGCATGATGGAGGACACAGACGTCAAGATTCACCCCAGGGAATGCTCTCTTATTTATCCGAGGTAAGCTGGTTGTCTTTATTTTCAGCTGCTGGGGACTTTTCTCTTAGAATCTGGGATGTGCTTCAAAACAGCAGAACTCATGCTGGAGGGGGGAAAAAAAGAAGACGAGTGCTTTTAATAATGATGGCTGAATGACGACGATGGATCTGACGATTTTCCCACGGTGTCAATTTCAAACTGTAAGCCAATAATAATGAACCTGGAGCAACAGCAGTGCCCCACTGGAGGAGTGCGTGTAGCTCCTGTGCAACAGTGAATTTGTTACTCAGCCTTAAAGTGACCACTGGAGAGATACATGTTGAGTCTGCAGCTTACGACAACAATGACACGACGTGGACTGTCCCCCCTCAGCACTGATTTATTCTTTTTTAAACTCCACTGAGAAAGGTTGATGTGCAAAATAAGTTTAAAAAGTTCCTTGACAGCCAGAAGCATTTTGTGCTCAAAAGACATTTACATTATTCCAAGTAGTCAGATGCATCTAGGGCTGAATTGAAATCACTTTAATATTTTTATGCATATAAAATGCTAATTGGTTGCCTGAGAGCTTCTACTGCTCTGGTTTGGTTGAGCGTTGCCCAGGTAAATTTTTCAGCTGTCCAACATCCCCCTCAGTAACTGGGAATTTGTCACAGTTCTTTAATACCGACTTTAAGCGAGCCTATCACAAATCAGACATAAAGTATATCAGTATTAAGATGTCATTGCTCCAAAGGCCCAGTCACACCACCAATTTGAGCATGATGGAACGGTGTGCTTAGCTTGAGGGCCACTGTAAATCTGAGCAAATCTTTTGCATTAAGTTCATGGCTGACATGCACATTTTAACTGGTGACCAGCATCGAACCGTTTGAACAGGGCTTACATTCATCTCTGGCCTGTCATTCGACACAATGAAATGTGACTTTAACGTTTACTCAAATGAAAGAAAGAAAAACATAAGTGCCATAAAACACCGGCTATTAGCTGCTTTCCTCCCAAAGCTCTTCACACTCTTCACAAACCTATATAGAGCCTCCCTTAATACTTGAAGGTTACCATCTGTAAATCGGGATCCTTAAATCTCATCTGATGGCGCTGTGGTTTAACCACAACACTGGACGTTAACTTGGAGCAGCAGTCTCCTCGGTGAGCAGTGACTCGGTGACTTCTGCGCTCAAAGTGGCATCATTTATTATTTTTCCCCTGTGGGCGTATCGATAACTGCGTACGCTAATCAATTCAGTTAATGCGGGGGATTGACAGACTCTCCACCTCTGTCAAGTCACATACGTTAACAGCTTTAAACCTGGGGGGGTTGGGAAGAATATCAGGGAGGTATTGAGGAAATGGCTGCACTTGTAAATCCCTCACCTAATGAGGATTTTTTATTTTATATTTACATGTAATAATCTCAAATCCAAATATCAGTCCAGATAATGTCCACATAAAAAAAGCCCTATTGCTCATTACAACTTGAATTATGTACTCGACAAAGGGGTACTTTGATTATTATTTGATTACTCTATCTCATTTTATTAGGAACCGTTGTAATTTTCAAGCACTTCCCAGGAAAAGTAGACCAACAAAGAAGGTTTGAGTTTGCTGTGCAAACAGCACATTTCTTCAAGTTCTTCCAATGTCGAGTGTCTGAACCAGAACTTTCAAGGATCCTTTGTTCTTCAGGGCGTGAAACAAATCTAACAGGGCTCTCGGTGTGTTTGCTCACTGCGTGTTTGACTCCTTTGACACCTCAACATCCAGCCCACTAACAGACGGTTATTATTGTACAAGCACCTCAGCCATGTTTCTACGCTCAAGGGCACTGCGCAAATGTCACTGACTCACCGGGGAGTGTGCAGAGAGGCTTCACCGCACATAAACTATTACAAACAGAACAGGTGAGTACAGGACTACAGCTCGCAAACAGGAAGCCAGCTGGGAGATTGTCACTGACACTCTATGAAGGAATTCAGACGTTTTAGGAGTTCCTGTATTTGGATTAAGTTTGACCATGTGTGAACAATTCCACTTGGACTGTAAATTGGTTCTACACGGATGTTGATCCAGTTCCAAGAGTTTGTTAGTGTAAACAAATCAGGACTTGTAATTGGCCCCAGCCCATAACTCAACCGCAGTCTGCTGCAGTAAAAGAAAGGACTAGAGAGGATGAAACCTGACCGGCAGCATTACCATCTACTTACACTCCATGCTGGATGGCTTATCCTCCCTCCCATTCCAGATTACAAACTAACTGGATTAAAACCTGACGACAGATGATACAGCACTGCACTGACTCAAACACATTCCCATTATGCACATAAAGGGCTTTCAGTGGCTGCACAAGCACATTCCATTTACCAAGACGTCCAATAATAACATGTTTTATTGTGTAAAATCTTCTGCAGATGGAGTTTGTCCCGTCAAATTCCTTTTCCTCTGAGGATGACTCATCCACAGCTACCTCCACTACCACACTGAAACTTGTGGTGAGATTGTTGTGTCAAATTCAACTTCAAGAATTAATTTATAATCTCATCACTTGTGAATATCTGTAGATTTGAAAGATGGACAAACTTTCAAGTGACGTTTGAGCCACCAGTGCAAAGCCTCCCAGAAATGCGACATTAGGCATCATACAGCACTTGAATATCTTGTCTCGCTCCCGCGCTTAGTCCAATTGTTCCTGACGTGCAGCAACAAGGAGTGCAACAAGTTCTCTAGTGTCTTTCAAACTGAACTGAACCCAATTCTTTCTCTGTCCCAGACACATTGGCCCCTCTGTCTTATTTGGGTCAGGCTATTGGCAGAACAGGAGGAAATCCTGCCGCGTCATTGGACTATCAGAAAAAATCCATAAAGTTCTTATCGTCCTCAACAGGCAGGTAGTTACCGCCACAGACAGAATCTATCTCTGTGTGAAACACTGCTTATCCCTTCTCTATCTAGCACACCTCATATTGCCCGACATCAGTAGAGGATCTTAGGGCCTCAGTACCCAATCATTAAAGTTCTTGTTGGATCCAACTGCAGTTATTATCCAAGACTGACTTAATCCCACAAACATTCCCATGTTATGTAGAAAACGCCCTGGCTTAAGAAGGTACAGCTCCATGAATGCCTTTGAGGTCAGACTGTCCAAAAGGGTATAATACACATATCAAGCAATAAAGATATGACAACAGGCTTTTTACTATTCCTTTGACTGTGGTCATTTGGAATGATTGTCTAAGGATGCGTATCCTTTAAGTCCTGGATGCCAATGATTGAATTCCCCAACGTACATTGGGGACAGTGTACACCTTAATAGTTGCTGTTAAGCTTCCTAAGAATTAATCTCGGAAAACTCGGCAGGCTGCAGGTATTGACTGACAAACGTCAGCTCGTTATAGCAGTTGTTATTTCTCTCTGGGGGCGGTTCCCTGCTGGTTAGCAGGATTTCAAAGTCTCATTAGTGAACACTAACCAGCGTCGTGTCTGCTCGTTTAACGGAGGGCAGGCTTGAGGTCTCTGCTGGGGTAACCCACGGTGAAAAGGCTCCAGAAAGAGGTGGAATGCTTCCTTAGTATAAAAGCTCCTTTGACTCCTTTGTTGCTTCGCCTAGAGGAACAAAGTGTTGACTTGCGCACGCATTGTCCCTCTTCACTTGGATAGGATGCACACTGACAATGCACGAGTTCACAGGGAGCAGAGGTGACGAGAGCCGGCGACAGACGGGCTGAAGGGAGGAAGCTCAAGCCTGGTGAAACTCCCGACACCCTCGACACCCTCTAACCTCTGGGTTAGCAATAAACCAATTGCACTTCCCCATTGTCTTGAAAAGTGTTGCCTAGCAACATCACATCCCTGCCGTGACTGTGTGCATGTGTGTGTGTGTGTGTGTGTGTGTGTGTACTTTTTTGCTGCAAGATTTCCATGGAAACAACAACAGCGGCACATGCAGACACAACAGCGCTGCTCGACTCACCTGGAAACTGTTGATGCCGCTAATAGATAAAACATGAAGGTCGACAAGTAAATGAATGACATCAGGCATTTATCTTTGTTCATGGCTCATCATCTCCGAATAGGTCCTTCGGGACAAACCAACAGACATCAAGATATTGAATTAGCAGACAAGATCATATGAAAGGAATCAAGACACGGATTACTTCCTAAACGTTAGTGACAGCTCGTGGGCCGGCATCAAATCTAATACAGTGCGCGTGTGCATCTTCCTAATGATGAAGTGAGATTTTCATCAATACGGAGATGAATTAGGCCGTTCAGGCTTTGTGCTTGATTTGCTTTGATGTGAGCACTGACAGTGCAGTCATGGGAAAAGCTCATCATTCCCCACTCGGTTACCTCACGTCTGCTCTTTATGAAACACACTGACAGCAACGATGGCTCTTTCACGGGGCAACACGTAGATAGATAGTTATGGAGATTAAAGTAGAGCATAGGCAGAGATCATGTCATGTAATTGACTGGCAAGTGTCCCTACGAACTCGAATATAAAAGGCACCTCAAAAATACTCATTGTCAACTGCTTAACCACTTTCCAATGTGACAAAGACAAAGTTGATTAAACTGTAAACTAGGCACTCAATAGATGCACAAAACCCCCGTTATGAAGCCACATTTCAACCTGCTAGATCCAGATTTTGATTGAATCCGCACCAAAATTGCAAAAGTCTACTATTCACTGGGAAATCAGTGAAAATATATATGAAAAAATGTAAAATGTAAAAAGCCCTATCTGAAAATGTAAAATAAAGTGAACCCTTCTTTCTTGGCCTATGTCCCATCCTCCCACCAAGTTCCGTGACAATTTGTTCAGTAGTTTCTGCATTATCCTACTGACAACAATCTAACAAACCAACCGACCAATAAATGGTTAGGGGTAAAGACATAACCTCCTTGGCGGAGGTAATAACCATTGAAGCAGTCCACAGCACTGAGTATTAAAAAAAGGTTCTGAAAAAGTTCCTGAAGCTGATGTAAAAAATATGATCATATACATAATATTGTTCTTTATGAACGTTTTTCGATCAGAAAACTCCCGATTCAATCGTTGTAAGCCAGACAACATATGACCCATGAAAAGGTTGGCTTCTGTTTGCTTAATAAAAGGTTATGATTCTGCTCTGTCGGTTATTGAAAACAGCATAGATTTGGTTTGAATACTGAAACTCATGCATTGTGTCAACGCTCATGTCAAAACATTTCCAGAAACATCTTGTCCAAGTCCTGAAAACTCTGGACATGGTGGAGGTGGGCCACCGTGCCCATGTGTATATCAGGATGTGTATTACATGTCACATGGAGAGGTCTTAATTCTCCACACGTCAGCTGCTGCACACTGGCGTTGTGGTACACACTCCTGCCAATGGCTTCACGCTGTTCCACTGATCTACCCCGATGTGTCCATTTCCTCAATAACTAGTGGGCCTGTGTCTCCCATGCAGAATATTCCACTGTATCCACAGCGGCAATTTAGGCAAACGATACAGTTGGATGCGAGTCATCTCTCCCTCTTCCTCTCACACGCTCGGGCACTAAAGGGAGTCAAGTGTGTTCATGATAACCTTTGCGGTTGCTGCAGCCGTTAATGGCTGCCATTACGGAGCAGAAATGGTAATTCATTAACTCTCCTCCAGCTGCGAGAAAGAGCAGCCAATAAAAGTGTTTGAATAATATACTGATGCTTTCACCTTGTAGCACTTTCAGACTTGTTTTAATGTAAAGTGCGTTACAAATTAAATGTATTATAATTATAATTATTATTCAGGTGGGGGGCAACAAAAAGAACAGAGGAAGTTCTAATGATGTTTCGCTTAATGAAACATCATAACTGCAGGGAAAAAACACAGTTATGATTGTCAAATCAAGAAATCACTAAATTAACACAAATTAACTCGATCACAGGGTATCGTGCGTTTTAGATGGTGCACACTTGATGGTGAAAAGAGGCAGGGAATGTGAATCTTTGCTGCTTTTCACACGTGTGTTTGGCCTTGGACCTCGCCGATAAATGGTGCAAATGCAAAAAGGGGTTTTCACGCGTCCGAATGAGGGAAAGATCAGGTTAACGGAGAATACAAACTCATGCGATGTATTGTTTTCCGGCTCCGCTCACACACCCGCAGTGAAATGCCACTGTCCTATTTGTGTCCCGAAAAAAAGACTATGTTAAGACGCATTTACTCCATAGATCAGCATGTCCTAGATCCTGCACGCTGACTACTGCTTCTGTCTGTGTGTTGGTGTCAACTGATTCAGCTGTCTAACATTAATCACATGACCTCACACCAAGATGAGAAACACTGGGTGTGTCTCGTAGGATTCTTACTGCACGTTTTAAGGACCTGACACCTACCACAACATCTCAGGGGACTTGGCGGTGTAGAGTGATAGAGAATTGAAATGGACACTGTCAAGACAGCATCGCACTCATTAGCTCTGATTTGTTAAAGCAAAGCAATCAGACTTCTGAGGATAAAAGGCAGAAACCTTTGCCCCGTGGAAAACTTGACTGAATCTGTTTCTAATGGAATCTTCTCATGTCACAAGTTATGAAGGAGAGTCAGTCCTGAGGGAATTGCGGGTCGTTCATCGTGGCCTCAGTTGTGGTCTTCAGCAGTCAGACCCTTCCAATTAAAAAAAAACAAACAGTCTTTTATCTAGAAAGCCTCTTTCTTCTTTTGTAAAAATGTCTCAATTCAAAATTCTTTCATCCTTTTTTTAAAGAGTGCATAAAATTCCACACTGGTGGTGACAGGAGGAAGATTTGATGCTGGTGTTTGTGTGTGTGTGTGTGTGTGTCTCTCATCTTGCTGAAACGTAACGAAACCGTCGCACCGGCGAGAGCAGCGGAGAGGTGAAGCCTCTGGCGTTAAGTCTGCGGTGCCCCCGGCGATACCTCCACCCTTTTTTTTTCAGGCTTCACGCTACAAGCAATGAACACAGAGGATGTAGAGACGGCCGGCAAGGTGAGGGCTCGTGCGATTTAATTCATTCCGGAGAAGTCGAGGAGTGACAGGAAACTGGCCGCACACACAAATGCAGCTTGTTCTCTGCGTTGAGACAAAATGATACCTGACACCGCCGTGTGTTCTGTGCACCTAATACATTGAGTCACTGCCTCCACCGCATGACCATATTTAAGGGATTCAATGATCACCTAACTGGGGCAGATGAAAAGATTATTATTATTCTCGTTATAAAATTATAATTAAAAACAAATGCTCTGTTTAATAACATGCCATTTAACCATATTTTGCCACATTGAGCACATGGTCTAGTGTATTAAACGTCCATTAAGTTGGAGGACCTACAACAGACACGTTTCGGTCATAATCGAAGAAGCAGAGGCGGAGCAAACGATGACTTTTGGACCGACTTTTTCTCATAATGCAGCTCTGTCACATCTTTCTGTATCTGGTTAATGTCTTTTGGAAAACTCTTGTCCCACCAGTCCATGAAGCAGGATCTCTGTCTCAGGCTCAGAGACCTTGGAATGAGATGAGTGACGACAGGGACGGACATTAGCTGGTCATTAAACTCATCAAGTCTGATTCAGATTCATTGTTTTCTAATACAGGGAACAGCAGGATTTACCGACAAACGGCTACTTCTAATGATTGTGCAGCCTTGTAAACTGATTCTGAGTGTTGCAAATCAATGACTCGATGTAGTATTGAGTTATCAAGTAGGGAAGAAACAGATTAGAGTGAAACATAATCATATGGGGCTACTTTATCATCCATGACTGCTGGTATCACATATTGTCGTAATCGTTTTGACATTTAAAGGCTCATTTCGTGATGAATCTCTAAACTAGCATTTGATGTCATTACTTCTGCTCACAGCGATGCAGCGCTGAGTTAATGTGACCTTTAATATCTTATTTACGCTGCGGACAAGCCACTTGGCTATTCGTCTGTACGGGGCCTTAGGGCAGCTGACCAGGATCATTATCACACAATCACAAGTAAGAATACAGACATTCATCTGGTGGGTGAGAGAATGGTCTGCTTTATAAAACATCATCATGAATCATCAAAACATCATCTGTTTCTCATCTCTGGATATAAAACATACACATCGAGTCATTTCCACCCAGAGCACACATCTGGTAACTGCCTTCCATATCCCATTGATATGTATACCCTCTTACCTTATCTTATCTTACCTGGGCTGAATGTGGTTATGCTTTGCTTTGATTGAGTGGTTACATGTTTCAGGTTATTCTGACTCAGAACTTCATACGACCCTATTTTCATTTTCCATTTTACTGTCAAACCACACTGGTTTCATAAGTTGTCATCTGCACCAATTTATTTAGATCTGATTTAAAACATCCGGGCATTATAGCTGCCAGCTGGTGCCGAGAAGCATGGGCAGCAAAGTTTAGTAGCTGAGTCGACTAATTGTCTGGACATTCAGTGTTGATTATGGCACAATAAAAACATTACATTTCACGAGACTGATAGTAGAGACTGATAGTAGTGCTTTATGGCAAGTGTTAAATAACGTATCAGTAAGCTCACGACATTACTGAACACACAGACACTGTCCTCTTCCTGAATCTCAAAACAGCCATGTTATCTTGTAAAAACAGTTAATTTGCTGGAAAGTAAAGAGCTCAACCGCTGTATCCTGTGTCAGTTATTGCTAAATGAAAAATATAGTAAATGTCTTAATGCGCAGAAAACAAGGCAACTCTACGCCACCAATCCTACTTCCCCCTTGCATTTGGAAATACTCCCCATCACGACTGAACAACACGGGCCTCATAGCGTCCATGGAGATGTCTCTCCTTCTCTTATTACTCTATAGATAACATGATGACATCAGAGTTTCTCTTTACACTGCTCTGTCCAGAGACACAGAGGAGATACAGGGGCACAACTGTGTTCAGTTAGCGTTGCTGCTTTTCACAAATAAGCAGATTATCAAGTGGAGGAGTGGGAGATGGCCCCTTTAAATGTCCCATGTTCCAAACAAAGCAAACAAACAGTGAGACTATTAAAGGCAGGAACAGGGCCGGGCTTTGTAACCTCATTCAGTCCGACTCCACACGAGGCTGATGCCATGTTGACCTCTTGACCCCGGACTTTCCCCTCACATTTCCCTCTGAGTCCAGTTGAAGTTAATTTAATCCACACAGAGCTTGTGTGCCCTTGCTTATTCCAACACGTCTTAGAAAGCTTTGACATGATGCATACGATTATGCTAAAAAGGAGATTGAAAACGTGGAGACAGACAGTTTCATTCTCGGACCACGGTGACAGCAGTTGATGAAACCATCTCCGCTCACGCCTGGATTAGACTTCTCTGGGCTGCACCGCAGGGGCGACTGGGATACAGTTACACTGCGCTTTCTTTTAAACCTCACACGTAGGTCCACCCGACCTGTTGTTGACATTGTGGGAGGTGTGTGCATGTTGGCTCCTATGTGAGCCTCGTCAACCGACTCACGGTTTCCCTTAACACCCTTCTCTGTGTGGACTAGATCTGACGCTGTTCCACTGTCGCTCACTTGTTTTGAAGCTTTTGACCAACAGGGACAAAGACATAGTTCCGTGACAACTGAGCAGGGTTAATTTACTGAAACTCCATAATAAACAAGTAAGAGGACCTTGAGTAGACATTGTGAGATTCGAAAACATGATCTTTATGGTAAGAATTGTTGTCTTGTGCATTTTTAACTAATTCCCGCTTAGAGTTGGCTGCATTCGTAATAATGCACCACCCAGTGAGTTTAAAGTGTTGAACCTGAATGCAGCAGGAAATGTCCTGGTCAGGAGGTTGTTGAGAACATCTTGCATGTGGTGATATGATCTATCTGTGGCAGCGTATGAAAGTGACTGACAGGCTGTGAGTCTATAGCACAGACAGACAGACGCTGTTACAGCAGAGAGGGAGCAACAGAGGATGGAGACTAAACTTTACAGGCTCGGTTACACTGGGGTTTTAAGACCTGGCCCTTAAACGTGACTGGGTCGATAGCTCGAATGGACTCGGCCGACACGCTTCAACTCGTTTTGGATGTTGTGGTGAGAGCTGTCAATCAAACTCTGGTACTGACCAAACAACAAAGGAGGGTCAATGGACCAAACTGGTGCGACTGTGTGATATTAATACACATGTAAGTTTCACACAAACTACATTTACTGGGTTCATGTGTCCATTTTTTGAAACTGTGTGGGCAGCGAAAAATTGTTTCTATAGAAGTAAAGGATATAATATGTATGATCAACGTTTTGTAACCAACAGACTTTAGTGGGATGTGTAGCTCTTTGCCGTTCTCCGATTTCATTATACACCACGCACTCGCTCCTTGCTCATACTGTAATCTACTCTACTAAGCACCAAAGATATTTTATGAAGTCTTTAAAAGAGTCAAATAACGTGATAATAATATAAGGCAGTAAAATGGTGATGGTAAATGAACTGTATTTATACAGCACAAGTCACATTCACACACACACACACACACACACACACACACACGTTCATACTGCGCTGCTATTTACCATTACATTCATGCACAGATGTCGGAGGCAATTTACATGGTAAATGTATTGCCCAAGGACACATCAGCATGCTGACTGGGGGAAGCCGGGATCAAGCCACCGACCCTCCGGTTTGTGGACGACCTCTCTACCTCCTGAGCCACAGCGGCACTGTAATTCTCTGTGGTTCTTCCCTCTGGCATCTGCACAAGACCTGCCGTTATATTGTCGTAAAGAGATGCACGCACACACACACACACACACACACACACACACACACACACACACACACACACACACACACACACACACACACACACACACACACACACACACACACACACACACACACACACACACACACACACACACACACACACACACACACACACCAAGGTCACAGATACCTGCCAACTCAGCTCTCTATCGTGGCTGAATGTCCTGAGCTACTTGTGAGGCAGTCCCTCTCATTATCGCGTGTGGAGCATCCCTCCCTCGCAGAAATTCACCTATTCTCTGCAGGGACTAAATTAAATGACTGAAGAGTAAAATTGCCAAGTTGCTGTGAAAATAAAAACCCAGAAGCACCTTGAGTTGCCCGGGAGAGGAAATAAGGACGCCGTGGAGAAATTGCAGCACTGTGACATCAGAATTCTAAAACGCCGCGCAGCCGGGCTGATGAAGAGGAGGGGCGGTGGGCGTATCAAAGGAAACACAGGGTGACCTCCGAGGCTAACCAAACAAAACGACCCCTCAGTGCCCGCCCCGCAGTCATCATGGCAACATTGATTAGGTTGCACTCTGGACATTGATTATGCGTCACTCTCCTATGCACTCCCATAGGCTGCAATCACTCACACCCAGAAACATTTAGTCCATCTATAATTCACTCCGTTCTCCTGGTTGCTCTCGCCGTCCTGCACAGATACGTGCAGTCAGAGCTCCACGTGAAAGGAACAATGGGCCTCGTGCAGGTTTCTGTCCAAAGGTGGCGCACATATTCAACGGAATTTTTCATCCGTTGCTGATCAAGATGAACTGCTAGTGGAAAAATCATTCTCCAGTCAGGTGTAATTAAACCTGCTGCAGAAGAAGATAATGCAATTAAAGCAGCGCCAGTGGAACCTGAACAACGATGTATAGATAATTTTAGTGTAGGGATGCAACCAACAATTATTTTCATTATCGATAGATCTGTCAATTAGTTTCCTGATTAATTGTTAGTTGTTTGGTTCATAAAATGTTGAAAAATGTTAGTCGATGACTTTAGTTTACTGTCATAGAGGAGCAAAGAAACCAGAAAATATTCACATTTAAGCTGAAATCACAAAAATTTCCAGCTGTAATTTTATTCTTAAAACTACTTGAACCGATTAATCGGTTATCAAAATGGCTGGCGATTAATTTAGTAGTCGATTACTAATCGATTAACTGTTGTAGCTCTATCTTAGTACGGTATCCGCTGCTTTTTTCAGTCTCTTCAGTGGAGCGGACATTTAGTTTAAACACACTGATGTTTAGTTTCTGTCATACACTTCGTGTGCGTCGTGATTTATTGAGTCGGTTTCCGTACGTTGTCATTTAGTTTGTGTTGATGCACAAACTTTCAATCTCGGCCAAGAATAACATTCCAAGACTGTTTTCACACTTCCTGCTCTTCCACTTAGTCGAAAATTGCAAATTTTCCCTCCCTCCTGTACAAGCAGGTGGAGGGAAAACCCATCTGCGGCTGCTGTCGTGATGCTGATTCTTTCCGACTACGTTATAAAGTGATGACAAGCAGCAGCACAGAATTAGGCTGTGACAGACTGTGAAGGTGATTCTGAGATGCCTGATAAATTCTCTCCAGGCAGAAGTTCAGGGTTTTGTGTGTGTGTGTTCTCAGCTGAGAGGTTGTGTACTGTTGAGCAGAGAGCGGAGCGTCGTCATGACGTCCTCATTAGATGACAACTTTGGAAAACACAAATTGGCCGCAACTTGATGAATGTGCAGTACAATTTAAAAAGTCCACGGAAAGATGCATTTTCCCCACTACGCAACAAAGACATTATAAAAATTAACAAATTAATGAATTACCTTTCGTCACATTGTGATAGGCCTCTGTCATCTGTGTAAATTGTTGCTTTGCCTCAGACTCACACTGTCATTCTATAGTTTAATCCAAGAATTATGGAAACTACGGTTATTAGACACCCCACAATCCTACATATGTGATGTAATTAAACTTTCTGCGGTCATATACACACAAAACATTATATCCATGTTTTATCACATCATTTTCTCCTGCTCTGTGCGAAAACAAAGTGAATCTTAATTCATAAATCAGACCTGCGAGATTGGCATCATAAGGATTTCTCATAAGAGCTCTGATCGGTCAGGAACACGTTTTAAAATTGAATAGCTTTTTACAGATTGCAGGTTGGCAAACTCACATTTGGACTAAGAATATTTTCTGGAGAAAATGTGGCTTCTCTTTCACACTCGACATGTGTCATTGCTGTTATTGATGCCATGCATCAGTGCTGTCAGTGGAAAAATGCCTTCATAAGTCACTTTATTATTATTATTATTATTATTATTAATAATATTATTATACGTAATTACAAATGATTATATCTCATACAGACATAAAGAACTAAAATGAGCAGCGTTCACTATCAAAGCAACATCGATATGAGGATTAACTGTGTGTTAGAGCATCATCTTCTCATTGCTGGGGATTTGTCACCTGAGCAGGAAGCTGATCCTCAGTGTGAGGCCAGGAACTGGCCCCGGAAGCTTGCTGCCAAAGGCGGTAATGGAATCTCCCAGTAGCGTCCCCTCTGCATCGGAAACTATTTGTCCCTGCGCCAAGATTTCACTGTTTACCCACGTTTGAGCCCCTCGGGTGTGAGCGAGCCCGTCACTGCTGCAGGAGGAGGAGTCACTTATCCCCAGCAGTGCAGAGACCAATGAGGAATCCACACGTTGATCCATTAGCATTAATGCCCCCCCCCCCCCCCAGCCTTGAAAATAAAATGGGAGACAACCCCCACTGAGGACGGAGGCTTGAAGGTGATAGCCGCTCAAAGGCGGACCGCAAAAGGGCACATTAAGAATTCAACAGCCAGTGCCGCCACATCAGCTGGAAAAACCAACTGAGGCATGCACGGAGACAATTAACCAGAGATTTACCGTGCGGAGGATGACCCTGCGAGGTACGGGGACTTTGCCTTCCTCCCCCCACGTGGCCTCCTACGAGACGCGCCCTCTGATTAATGGCAGCCAGGGGCCTTGCCAGTGCGGCGACCGGTATCAGAACGGGAAAGGCGAGCATAGCGTGAATGGTTCCCACAGGCTCGATACCGCTGCATCTGGCACGCAGGTGACCCACAGTGAGTCGGCCCGCTGCTGCAGCGGGCTCCACGAAACTATCTCTGCACTGAGCTGTTAATTAATCTTATCAAGGGCGGACGTGTGGACGTGTGTGTGTGTGTGTGTGTGGCGAGGACAGTTGAGGCGCCCGAGTGAACGCAGATACTCTTTGGTAGCTGGTGATAGGAAGTACAGATAACTCTCAGATACAGGCGGCGGAGACGGATCAGAGCTGCCTGGGAGGCAAAGAGAAGGGATGATTTGGAATGTAACCCAAGAGTGATAAAAAAGAAAAAAAGCCATCATTCCCACGCCTGTCATGTCTGCTGACTGAAACACACTATGGGCAGATTTTAAGGCGGCTGTGAAGTGAAGTGTGTGTGGGTGCAGCCTGGCTCTCGTTGCACTATTGATTCGGCAACACTGCAGTTTAGAGAAGCGCCGGCTGGATTCGAGAAATGGAAAATAAACAGGAGGAAAAACCGAGTGGGATCTGTGGGAGCTCCATGGGAGACCGGAGTCAGTTAGAGAATACAGATTTGTGGTGAGAGTCCAACGCCTGGCCACGGCTCGGGACTCTCGAGAAATGTTCCAAAATCAAAAGCAACACTTTAAACTCTCACTCGCTCTTCTCACTGTTTTTAAACAGTTGACTGTTTCACGGTGGAAATGAATGTTGACAAACCACTCCGGTTCATTCACGGAGTTTAACTCAATTCAGAGCCAAATATTTAAACTGATAGGTCAGATAATGAGAAGCCGCCTGAATGATTTCTCTTTGGGTGGATAAGGATTGATGAAGGGGAACTGTACTGTTGATGTTGTTGGTTTTTTTGCGTGGCCACAGTTGATTTAACATTCATGTTCAGAACCACATGAAACATGAAACCTATGAATGAAAACAGTGACAACGTCTTCTGTGGCTCTGAGGGAGACGAGTGGCATGCTTCAGGATGAAGGAGAAAACAAAACGTCTACAGAAAGACCTGTGGTACAAAACAGTGGTGGAGTCCCACACTGGTTTTTACCTGACAGACACAGACTGAGCGGCATTATGGGAAATCTAAAGGTAGAAAACCTTTAGATTTTCTGCATTGTTGTCATTTTTAAAAGTCATTTCACGATGGTGGAATGCATTATGGGAAAAGTATTTTGTTTTAGTTTTTTTGCAGTCTTAGGCCGCAAAAAGAAACTGGTTGCTAAGTTGCAGAAAATTCCACGAACAAGCGACAGCAATGGACTCCGACACAGAATTCGACTTGTCTGCTGAGCAGCCAGCAGAGGCTCAGGTGGAGAGACATGTCTGAGGAGGAGGAGGAGGTCAGTGAGTAAGAGCCAGTATCACCACAAGCCAGAGGTAAAGATTGACCTGCCCGACGATGCAACGCTGTTACGGCATCACTCAAACCTTTATTTCTCAGCCTCTGATGCAGATATAGAAACATCATGGAATGAAAACCGACAGAGAGACTAAACCCCCGAGGCTTTTATTGTTAATCGTTGCCTTTGCACTAATGTTCATCAACCTTATTTAGTCATGAATAAGTCATATGCAGTTTCCATGGCGAAGGCAATGATTTTTTTTCAGGTTTCAGGAGGTTGTTGTTGAACAAAGCTTAGGTTTTAAAATGTATGTACTGTATGAAGTTAGTCTCCTAAAATCTGCCGCTTCCTGATCAGCTCAAGCTGACATGGCAAGAAGCTCAAGAAGAGGTAGTAATTACAGTCTCCTCTCCATCTCCCAACTTCAGACAAGTGGATATCAGGATGGGAAAACTGATGCCACGAGGGCGTTGCTGACATTGGTACTGCTTCATCACAGACAAATGATAATGCACTATATTTATGACGACATGTCGGCATGTGGCACCACTTCAACGGCTTCTAAATGCCTTCAATTGTCTGAATGGATAGTTCAGGAAAACTGCTCTGAACTGTATCCAGATCAGATGACTAAGTAAGGCCGACACTGGCTGTGGCCCAGGAGGTAGAGAGGGTCGTCCACTAACCAGAGGGTCGATGGTTCCATCCCTGGCTCCACCAGTTCCGCATGCCGATGTGTCCATGGACAAGACACTTGCACGTGTGTGTGTGTGTGTGTGTGTGTGTGTGTGTGTGTGTGTGTGTGTGTGTGTGTGTGTGTGTATGAATGGTTGTGCTTTGGGTGGTTGATAAGACTGGGAAAGTGCTATACACATACAATGCATTTCTCATTTACATCATCGGCACCAACAGAAACCAACAGGATGAATGTGTAAAGTGTTAGAACATGGGACAAGGGAATTTAGTCAATAAAGATAACTTATAGTTACCTCGACCTGATAAAATGATAAGAGCTAAAAATGACAGATAGTCGATCACACACAGAAGCATAAGAATGAGGAAACCGGATGATGCACGACTGTGTGTGTTCAACAGAAACCATATGAATCACCAGGACAGAAAGGGCTGGTGACACAACGCCACTGGAACCTGAGCAGCAGTAATGTGTTTGTTTGAGGGATAAATAATTGACAAGGCAGGAAAAGAACTGAGCAGTCGGGGACGCCACACGCTGTGTCGTGTTTCTGCCAGGCTTTCCCTGGGGCCGCGCGCCTTCCGCGGCGGTATCAGCCTCAGGTACGCATGACGCCGGTCGTCAGAGACGGCACACAGCTTCACCTTATCTCCCCGCGCTCACGACTGGTTGGGCGGGTTAAGCCGCAAAACAACGCGGGCAGATAAAGACACGCGCCAGATGTGTTCCCGTCTGTCCGCTGTCGGTTTGATCTCGGCCATGACATGATGGGACCAGGCCAGAAGAGATGATATTTAATTGCTGACATTAAAGTTTGCAGCGCGATGGTTCAGGTAGAGATGTGCAGAGTGCACGTTTATATATTCATCTACAAGACAAATACATCATTTGAGTTATCAGGCCGCTGCCAATTTAACTTTTATATTCCTACTTTAAGAACTAGACAATCGTTTGCAGGATTACTCGGCCATTCGAAGTACAAGGGCCGGAATCTTGGAGTATGAGACCAATCTGGGTCCCATCCATTCACACTCCTTATGTTCGGAGGGTTTTTCACACTTTCCTTGTCTCTTCTCTCCTCTTCCATCACTAATCCATGTCCCCTCTCTGTCAGTGCTGGTAAGCAAACACTGAATAAGTACATGAATTAATGGAGGGGGGTTCAGTGGCAGTTCACTCGCCTTCGGTGCTTCACTCAAAAGCAACTTGACTGCACCTAATCTGGGGCTACGTTAACACGAACACGTTTCAGATTTCAAGCCCCTTAAACAGAAGACATTTTCAGCAAACAACTGCAAATGGACAATCTGCTTCCTGTTTGCACCGACACGTACGTGTCCTTGGGTATGTGAACGGTCAAAGAGCTAAAAGGCTCGTCCGGTCAGACGAGACTCTCTCCTGGTGTCCAGCACGTTGCCGCAGCCACAGAAAATAGTATTCTCAGTTACAGTCATGTTACCACCCATCGAGACACTTTGCTATTGTTTAAAAAGCGTGAGTTTTTGGCCCAAAGTTCACTAAAGATTAAATCTGAATTTACTTTGGCCTGTTTTTATGGCAGCGTGGCAAATCTGCGCCACAGTCGGGCCACATTTGATATCGGTACTTTCTGTTTGCAGGGGAAGATCACAGGCTATGTTTTCTATGATATCAAAGTAGATGTATGGACTTTGACGTCAACACTTGGAATCTGAGCCTTTTTATACAGACAGCTTTGGTTGGGTTCACAAGATCAAATAACCTAAACTATACGCCAACCTGTACTATATCACGTCCCATCTCAACATCTTAAAGAAATTGAAAGAAATTGTCTGGGATCCGCCTGTTTGTCTGGATCTGCTCCAAAATTGAACGGGTTCTCCTCCACAACATTTCACGGAAATCAGCCGTGTGGTATTTGAGTAATCTTAACCTAAAGATGAAAAACACAACACACGCTAACACACACCGCCTGGTGGAGATTCGGAGTGTGTGGTTGCCCGTGATGGTTGCTGGGTTACGCCAGAGTGGGTTTTTATAGGCTGATAATGACACGTTACGTATGAATCGTTTAGCTTGAACATTAAACACAGAGGGACATTTCAAAAGGTCGCACACTGTCTGGGTTTTATTAATGCGGGCGACACCAGTTACACCGTCCCACTACTACTGTTGACTCCCACTCGCCAAGGCGGTCTACCCTCAGTATAAGGATTCATCTCAGAGTAATGTGTTGTAATGTAGCTGGAGTCAGGGAGAGGCCATCACATCAGAGGTGGACCACATGTCTGAAAGATGCCCTTTAATAAAAGGCTTCATAACAGGCCAGTAAGTGCTGGATGGATCAGTCTCCTAATGCTCAGGAAGTGAAAGTGTCTCTGTGTATCCGACATCAGTGAAGTTTCCTGAGGCGCAGGAGGGGAAGTGGTGCATTTACTGTGTGTGTGTGTGTGCGTGCGTGCGTGCGTGTGTTGATAGAGAGGATATGTAGCTGCCTATATGGCTCTCTGTCAGAGACTGAGCAGCACTGTAGGAGGATGCTGCAGTCCTTCCGCTACAGACCAGGACAGCATGTCCAATGAGAGGCTAATCATTCATCCAACACACAGACATGATGTGCATAGCTGATGTACACACTGATGACCTCATTCGCACACACACGCACACACACGCGCACACACACTGCAGAGACGGGCTCAGTCAGCTGTAGCTAACTGCAGACAAGAGAAGGGATTAAATGAACGAGGAAGGAGGAGCAGCGACAGGCGAGGAAATAGAGCTGTAGAAGCAGTGCGAGCGGCACACATGATCGGAATAGGAGAAATTTACTTGTAGGAAAGTGTCGCCACTCGGCAGCCATCTTACCAACTCAGTTATTTTGGGCTTCTATCCAATTGAATGGGGAGAAAGCCACTTCTGCACTCGTCCCTGAGACATACAAACCTGCATTTATCTATTTTGGTAAGAAATAGGCTTTAGACGTTTGGTGACTTGGCCCCAACATGACAGGTTGTACTTCTACTACACATGGCCTGGGTTTGACGACACCCACCTCAGTCCAGAGTGTCGTTGCGTGTCGTGGCGTGGCGTGACGCCGTCAGCTCCTCCGCACTAGAACCAATGGGAGAGTTTGTGTCCGCTCTTCCAATAAATGAATTTGATGCATCAAACCATGCTTATTCCAAAAAACCTGCCCGCCACATCAGGGAAAACTGTGGTGAAACTCAACTGTGCACTAAGTGGTACCACACGATTGGCTCTGATACTCTGGTCTGGTCCCTTTAAGTGGATCGTCTCCTCCCTTCTCCTCCCACATCCACTAAAACACACACACCACGCCACATGGGTTAAATGAACGGTTTAATGCTCGGACTACAGGTCAAGATGCAGACCATAGAACCACGGCAGGTCTATTCAAAGCCGTGTGTTGCGTGTCACAGTCCGTCCTTCCCTCCCTCACTCTCTCTGTTTCCTGCCTGCATCTACATAATAAAGGCAACTGCCAAAATAACATTACTGAGAGCTTTCCTTTGAAACTGATGAACTGATGCTTCATGCACAGCACATGGGCAGTTTGAGTGCTGTGGGGTAAAGAGTTCCACATGTTGATAGAGCAAACAGACTGTCCGTCCAAATTCCACTTCCTCACAGACGCACACCTTATGACAAAGCCTCTATTTATGCATGAAGGGATTACCACATAAGACAAAAAACTAAAGTGAAAGGCCACAGTCCACTTTGCTTGTACAAGCTGTGAAAATGGGAAAGAAATTAATCGGAAAGCCTACTTACACTGTGTGATTAAAGTAAAATGATTTTTCAAAACTCTGTTGTCCCCCCCTTGCCGCAGACATCACTGTGCACAGATGTGCACTGATCTGAGGGATCACAACTTCTGCGGCGTGTTCAGATCTTTCACAGGAGAAAAAAATTGGTGCTGGCTGCACTCCGTCAAGCTTGAAACCGCCTCGAAAGTTTTTAGTGAAATCACACAATCTATCTAATAAACTATTTTGTGGTCAAAAAATAGTGGTCACGAGAGTCAAGCAGCGGATGAGTCTATGTCTGGGAGGACAACTGTGTGGTTGGACAACACTTCATCCCAGTAACCCAGATATAGGGATGGGTTCCAAAAGACGGTTGCCATTTTGGAAACCAAATCCTACATTCATCCCAGTTCCAAAGGTATCAAATGTTTTATCGGTAATCCCTTTTTTTTCCCCTGGCAAACCATATAATGTCATCTATTTAAAGATTTACCCAGAACAGACCGTCCCTTTAGCCAGTTAAATCGACATCCCAACAGCAGACTACATCATCTGACTGTAACACCCTGTCAATAACACCTCCCTGCAACCATGAGCCGACTGCACTTTTGTTGCTCAGCAAGAACAGAAGAAGCGGAGAGGCGTCTCCTGTCCGGAGAAATGATCGTTCCCCTCTGGTCTCCTCCAGCATTTTGGAGCAGGAAGCTCCAGAAAAACCAGTGGTGCAAAGAAGAAAAGGAGGCGGCACCTGTTACTCCAATAGGTGACATCAACTCCAGCACGAGTTGGAAGCATTAATTATGTTTCCGTTAAACACTGTGTTGGTTATTTATGACTTTAGTCAGCAGGAAAAAACGTTGAAAGCGCCTGATCTAATTAAGATTTCTTATTATTAAGTGAGAGGAGACATATTAGGTGAGACGAGACGGGACACAGGCTGTGACTGTTTTGCAACATGGTCATTACGCGAAACCTCCACAAAGTTTTCTAGGATCAGTGAAAACCAAATGTTCTTTTGTTTGGTAGCTTTAAGAAATTTGATTAATTTCATCAGAATCAACTTTATTGGCCAAGCCTGTGTAAACACACGAGGAATTTGACTCTGGTTTCCTGTGCTCTCACAGTGAACTTACAGAGAAAAAAAAGACTTACACAAACAAAACAAGGACGACAAAGCTAAGCAAGATCAACATGTCATTAATGTTTAGTTATTATGTACAGTCATTAGCTATAAGACTGAACAGGGAACAATAACTTGGTACAACAGAATATTCTACAGTGTCTATAAGACCATCAGAACAGGCTCTTTTTCTTTAGTTTATACAGAAAGTGATGTTCGATACTATATGGGCCACAAGTATTGTCTACACCACCTGACCCATATGCAATTATTAACATGTCATCTGAAAACTATGAATATCAATCTGCCCATCCTCCTCCTCCTCTCTTCTGGTTCAGTCTTTCCACCAGATGTTGGAACCTGGCTGCAGGGATTTGCTCCCATTTGGCCACGAGAGCATTAGTCAGGCTCCACACTGATGCTGGGTGATGAGACCTGGCTCGCGGCCGGCGTTCCAGTTTATCCAAAAGGCAGAAGAGGGGAAGGATGTGTGGGGGTGTGTGCGTGTGTGTGTTGAAGTCAGGGCTCCGTGCAGGCCAGTCAAATTCTTCCACACCAAAATGGGAAAATTGATTTGGTGAAACAGGAGACGACCATACCTATTATATGCCCATTCCAAGTTGGCACCTCACCATTGTTTGTGAGCATCCACATACTTTTGGCCTTTGTGAGTTTCCGATGCCCTTTCAGATAATAAGAAATGACAGTGAGTTATCACGGAGATTGCACTGAGGAAAATGTAATTTGGTGACTAAAATCAAATTTTCTTTGACAGGTTCGACAGCAGCTATCGAGTGAACTGTGTGGTTTTACGGAAACAGAAAGCAACACTACAGCAGCTTCACCCGGTGGAGGGTGACGGGCAGGTTGACTGTCCTTGACACAGAGGATGTAACCTTGAGCTCAAACTTGGAAGGCACCTCCGACAGCACGGCGAGTGCACATGAAACGGTTCCCGCCATTTCTGACGTGTGCATCGTGAGCTGATAAAAGATCTGTGGCAACGACGCAGGGAAATACAGCGAATCTCATCTCATCATGTCACACTGCGTTGCTCTCGTGAATCCGCCTGTCGCTGTCGTTATTACGATCCACCCCCGTCACCGGGGAGCAACTGCCTGCACGCCACAGGCTCTACAAACCAAACAGAGCCACGGATCTCGCTGGTAAAGATTGCAACATCTTAGGCATGTCATGTTTGTAGCTCACACGTGGACCCGCACACTCCTTCCTATCGCCGCTCGTGTGTGAAAAAAAGTGGGCGACTTTGAGTGTGAGCGGTGGGTTGCTGGTCGAGCAGCAGGTGAGCCCACCAGACGGCTGTTTCACTGCAGGATGTTCCCTAATAACAAAACAAGCCAGACCTCCTCCCTTTAATCTGACAAGACAAAAACTACAAGCCACGCACCCACCCAAACCCACCCACCCACGCAGCGAAGAAAAAAGGATTTATGAGGAACTTCAACCTTAAATCAAAGCGTGCGGGGAATATGCGTATGACAATGTTTCTGGATGCCTTAAACGGAAGATTTCTGTAAACAATTCATCTTGGCCAACTGAAGTCATGACTTGTTCGTCCGGAGAGCAATTGTTGAACAGGTTAAACTTGTATCGGACAAACAAACACCAAGTTGGTCGACATGTATGTCTCTGTCATGAATCACAGATGATGAGCTGAATTAGTCGACGTTATGAGGACTCTCTTTCTTCTGCTGAAATAAGAGGCGAGCTTCATTTGTTAGCATCGTTTCAAAATGTACTTTAAAGTCACATTAATGCCCAAGAGCACAAGTTACACCTCTTCTTTTTTTTTTACACAGTGTGACACTGTTCATTACGTTGTTGGCTTTTGGATTTATAATCTGCGTAGTAAAGGCCCCAACTCCATTGGCTTATTGGGACTTGAAAGGAGCTGACAGGCAGCATATTGCTCTGTTGGCAATAACATCCTCCTCTAATTTTCCCCCTGTCAATCACCGGGAGACTACTGTGGGCGAGATGTGAGGAATGTAATTCGTACTGCACACTTAACTGACATCTTTAAATGTTGTCTGGGGGCCGGCGTTAAGACACCGGCAGCCCGTTGATGGAACCGATACAGGACTCCTGCTTACGACTTTGATGTATTACTGTCGTCGCCGCTGTAACAGCTGCTCAGAGACTGACGCTTCTCACTGGACGCGGAGTTACGAGGGAGACGAATGAGTAGAGTCACCGGTCGGATGAAAAATCTTTTCCCCGACACGCTGACACAACCTGCACTAAATCCCCTTGTGCTGCACTGAACAGATGTGACTCCTCTATCTTGTTTAATTACAAATATTAACATTAAACACCAGCTATCAGCAACATAAGGTCACAGTTATTGACTTTTCCTTCTTCACACAGAACAGCTTGAATATTACAAGGTTTAAAGGAAAACAACATACTTCTCTACACAAAAGACATGTAATGACTGCCGTATTTAAGTGACTGTGGTTCATGTAGTCTGCAGGAATGTGAAATTAAATTGAGCTTCTCTTATCTTGCATCACTTCACATTCGTGCTGACTGACGTTCGATGGGCCTGTTGCTCCTGCGGTTGCCATGCTTGTGTTAACGCCGCTGAGCTCGGAAAATAATGCAGTGCTTTGTTTCCCGCACACAGGGGCTAAAACTTGCTGTTGGGCCCCAAATGTGCTCAATATGCAATGACAACAATCATTAGCTGCAGCCCTCTTTTAATAGGTTTCATTGCCATCAAATGTTTCTCACTCATTAAAGCATTAAAACCATTTCGATTCACTCGAGTTCTGTATGAAGGATAAGTAGCTCTTTAAGAACACATCACACACCTACAGTAGAGGAACTCACTGGGAAGCATCACCGCTTACAAATTACAAACCTGTGAACATAAGACTGAAAGACCAAATGAATTATATCTACTACTGTTTTTCTTAATGTAACTGTGAATGTAGAACCTGCACCGAATGAGTGACGGTGCTGGGCTCAGATCAGTGACTGTATATAGAGACGGGCGACATCGTACACTCTGCCCCCTTCATGTACACAGATGGGACATGGGGCAAACTAAAAAGTCAAAGTACATGTTAAATAAAGGTTATTCTGTCATTGTAGGTAGTTCTTTTAAACCGATGCACGTTCAAATGATAATTTTTCCTCATTCATTTGGTTTTCATTTGTCATTTGATAGGTGAGATGTCATGACTGACAGGTGACACTGACGTCTCCACTCCACGATCACCTCATCGGTGCATGATGGCAGCGCCCGTATCCGAGATATTTTGTCTTAGATTAGTTGTACACTGGCTGGGAGAGGAAACGTGTCGTCCATCTTTATAAACACCGGCTCAGATGTAAAAGTAAAGGACCGGTCAGATGAATACATTAGTGTGCTCCGATGGTAATACTGCTGAGTGTATTTCTATGTTTTCAGCTCTGAATAATAGCATGGAATTTAGTAAACACCAGTTCAGCCCAGTTCAATACTCAGCTCGATTCTAATCACTTGTTTGCTGCCACGAGCTGGATGGAAATGTGGAATCACCACGGTACAGCTGGCGTCAGCATCTGCCACCTCCCTTCAAGGAATTAGACCAGCACTTGAACGCGGGCGACAACGAAAGCTGTGCTGGAGTCGGCCATATTTGAAGACTGATAGTCACGGGTGAATACATATTTCTTTCGTATACATATTTCTCTCCCGTTGCGGTGACACTTGTGCCCTATTGCTTTCAGTGCTTAGACGATGATGCAGATCTATTCACTGGGATGTTATTCCTCTGGAACACACAGAGTCTTACTGGGATTAAGGAAAGAGAGGGAGAGCAAGCAGGGATGAGAGAGAGAGAGAGAGAGAGTGGCCAAATTCCCCCCTTGGAATCTAACACATTGTTTCCCCTCAGTCGACGAGGGATTCTTATCAAAATGCTGCCAGGACTATCATGAAAGGATATGGTAATTATGGAAAACACACACACACACACACACACACACACACACACACACACACACACACACACACACACACACACACACACACACACACACACACACACACACACACACACACACACACACACACACACACACACACACACACACACACACACACACACACACACACACACACACACACACACACACACACAGGAAGGCGACCAGGCACTGGGCTAATATAATGTGTCTAGTGTGGGGGCTATTTACATACCCTGCCAGAGTGCTTGTCACATTCAATTAATTACTCTCTGGCAGTGTGACAACGATGATTAAAAGAATGATCAAAAATATTCCCTCATATGGATCCCCCAAAAAAATGTAAAAGGAATTCCACTAAGTCCTTTTAAAGTGAAGCCAAATGAAAACCGGGCACACAAGTCTTAGTAAAAGTTAAAGGTGTTTTTTCTCTCCCTCAATCCCGAGAGGGATCACAGCACGGTTCACTCCACGGAGGAAGGGAATGTCCAAAAAGAGCCAGGGAGGATGTTTGCGGGAGCTGCTGTAATCATGAGCTATGTGCTTTCTTCTGGCGGGTAATGAGCTGCATCACAGTGTCCCTTCACAACCCCTCACATCTGATGTCTTTGGGCGAGCGCAGCCTATTTAACACCGTCAGATCAATTCGAAGGTGAAGAAAGGGGCTGGGGAGACGAGCAGCCCTTTGTTCAAACAGACAGTGTGTGTGAGGAGGTACAGTTCCGTTAAAGGGAATTCATCTCGACAGAAGGGTTGGGGTTTTTGGTTTTTTTGCTTTAAATGTTCACAATGTGCAATTGTGCTTCGCTCTTTGCACAAAAGAGCAGGCTGAATCTGAATTGTTGTGGTGAAACGCGTGAGCTCAATCAAACACCGGGGACGTGACAGCCTTGTGGGGGGAACAGGGGAGCTGCCGAAGAGAGAGGCAAATACCCCGAGGGGCATATTGAATGTAAGAATCTACATTTCAAGCGGCACCGCGCCTCCGGTGGCTTGGATGTCAGACACCCCCCCCCCCCCTCTTGAAAAATGCTCCAGCAGCTTGGGCCTAATTTTTCACTTATGACTGAGGATTCCCGGCTGCAGCCGAGCTCAATCCATTCGTCACGAGGACTCCTTTTCAGCGCGGACATTCTTCGAGGGAGAACGCAAAAATGTAATTTTCTATACAAGTGTCTGCCCGTGAAATTTCCTTTTCCCCCCTCTGCTGTTTGGCCCCTTTGTCGGGAAACATAATGGCTTGCTTCAGCAACACTAGCCTCGTCTTTTGAGATCGGAGGCAGGTGCCGGGGAGATCTGTCCCACTGACGGACGGCCCCCACCGTTACAACAGCGGCGGTTCATTTACAACGCAAACAAACCGTGGCAGATGAGTGGTCCCGGTCTGAAAAGGTGAGGGGCTTTAGATGGTAACTTTTCAAAGGTGAAATTGCTTTTTTTTTTAATTGAAGCCTCTCAAAATGTTAGCATTTGTCAAGAATGACAACAAATGGGGAACAAATCTTTGGGTTTTATAATCAATGCAAAACAATGGATGAAAAGTATTCTCTGATTTTGATGAATGCTGAATGTGGCCCTCTTCAAGGAGACCCGACCCACTTAAACACCAAGACCCAAACAAGGTCTCAGGGCTACAATCAAGTCGATCTCAGTGTTTTGGGGGATTTGGCATCACTTAAATCTAGAGCTGCTTTTTCTCCACTGACATCCCTAATCTCAGGTATCTGCTAAAACTGAGTACCAATCCAATAACAGTGGGATCCTTTTTTCCCTCTTTCAGGTAATGTGAGGCCACTAGTCTTTATCCGAAATTGAAAACTTGTCTCCAAGGAGGCTCCATGAGATTTTGATTTTCCCCTGCATATTGCAGCTCTCCCCTCCATAGTTAAACCATCACAAAAAAGAAAAAGTGTTGATGTACTGTAGATCCTTCAGGGTCTGTTCAGCGTGCGTGGGTCAGTGCATCTCAGGTTTGGGTGAGATTGGGTCAGATGGGATTCGCGGTTCTAATCTTGTCGATTGGTTATCATCCGGTTACTGACCTCAGGCCAAAAACGGCGATCCGAATCCAAATGAAATACAGTTTGTCTGTTCGACCCTGTTCATCTGCAGCAGTGAGCTAACCTGCAATGGCAATGGTGGGTCCCAAACGTGCTCATGTTGTATTTCTCTTGTTGTCAAGGTCTTTTGAAACACAGCATGGAGAAACAACGTCGGACCTCATTACACGCTGAGCCAAACCCGATGAAGGATAAAAAATGATGACCTTTTAGCAAGTGGAGTAAGAGAATCTAGAGCAGCACTCCACATTAAATACAGATTCTTCAGTAACATTATTAACATAGTCACGGCCTTATTAACCCATGGAGTGGTGTCAGGTGGGTGCGCAGTACGAGTTTGGGTGACACAATGTTGCAAGAGAAACTGTTACTGGAGTGGACGTGTCGTTAAAACACTACAGGAATTATCTATTGGGTCTGTAATGGCGTTAAGAAGACCCACCACGCTTATTTACACTGAAACAAACACAAGTCGGCGTAAAGCTGCCCCAGTGTGTGATTCTGGAAACAAGGCTGTAGCCATCCAGGATCACGGGTGTGATGTGTAACACCTCCACACCGGCTCTCTATCCGCAATAGATTTCTTGCCAGGACGTTTTCCCATTTCAAATATCTGCAGTTCAGTCGTTACTTGTCATAATCTTAATATCAGATATATGGGGCGGCACGGTGGTGCAGCGGGTTTGCATGTTCTCCCCGTGTCTGCGTCGTTTCTCTGTGAGTGTCAGGATTGGTGTTGGAAGAGAAAAATGCAGGATTGCTAAACCCAAATACTTTTTGGATTGGGTAAATGTATTTGGAGTGACTGAAAACCCAGCTGCTCTGCCCTGAGTGCATTCCCGCATCACTGAGTTTCCTCTGCTCGCTCAGAGCTGCTGGAAACGTCTGAACTTGGGTAACTTGCCGCTCGCTCGGTGTGAAAGCTGCGAGCCTCACGCCACCCCCTCTCCTCCCCCGCCGCAAAATGCCCCCAGAAAGGCCGTCGGCCAGAGGAGGATAACAAACAGGTGACTCAACGGGAAAGCCCCCACACAATGAACGCCCTCAGTCCGATCTTGATTGGCAGGAGCCACCTCTGCCTTTTCACCACGCACCGACTCGGCGGCCAAAGAAACCTCGCAAACCAGTCAGTCCGCAGCCGAGTGCCTTTCCCACCCTCGGGGAGTGTGAGCTAACACAACACTGTTGCTACAGCGATCCCCACGGTAAACACTGCCAATCAGGTCAATCGCACAGATGTTTATTGTATTTCTTTTTCTTCCCCTTTATTCATGTCTCAGGCTGCTTACAGGGGCCATTCATCACGCTTCAGCCGGAGCCAACGGCGGAGCAAATACAGCACAGCAATCTACCTGTGCCATTCATGTGACTCACTCAGCCGACACACACACACACACACACACACACACACACACACACGCACCAGTGCCTCAGGTGTCAGAGCGAATGGCCTTTTCAAAAAACACACAATGAACAGGCTCCTACCTGCAGTTCGGTGGTGGGTCCAAGGTTATCTCTGCGAGCTCCTTCTGGATTCTGAAACGAGAGGAGGATCAGTGTTACAGTCTCCGTCTCAAACACACACACACAATCACAGGACAGTTGTATAAATCCTGCGTGTGCACACAGAACACCTCATTGATTTTCTAATGAGCTCCGCGGCACTGTGACTGAGCACAGGAATAAGTCCTGTCACACGAGATCAACACGGGGGGATGCGCGGCAGAGTATTTGCCATTTTCTGCCCCCCACGCGAGCATGAATTGATATGGACGTCAAGAAGGCCACGTCTGATAAAAGGAATCGCATCTGATATATCTGGGTAAATTCATTTTGCTGCTCATCACCGTCCCCGTCTTGGCCCTCGTGCTCTCAGGAAGCCGTGCTGGGTGCTTTTCCACACCGAGCACACACGAAAGGGTTTAATGAATAGAGTTTTTCGTCCCGGTTGAGTTTTCATCACATTACCTTGCCATTGATTTGCCTACAAGGATCCGATTGCAGGTGATTTACAAGCAATCAAGCCTTAAATGCTGCTGTCATCCTCCACCACTTCTGCTACATTTCATGTTGAAGCATGTACGTTAGGGTCTTGTTGATGGGAGAGGGCCGGGAAAATGGAGTGATGGGAATTGTAGATGAGCACTTCAAGGAAGAACAAGAGTAAAACTCCCCTGGGAAGAACTCTACCCACCGATTAGGATCACGTGGTGTGATCAAAAGCCCAGAATGGGTACAAAAAAGGACCTTGAGGAGAGACTATTTTCTCAACTGATGTTTCCATAAATTTCCGAAGAATCTGATTTTAAAATATGTTCCGACTGAAGCCTGATAACTAGAGCCGGGGGCGGAGCTAAGGGGTGTCAGCGAGAGAGAGGGAGAGATGTCCCAAATACCATTGATACCCTCATTGCACTGTGTCATCACAGTCTCATGATTCGGGACTCCACAATCCAACTTGGCGAGTTCGCAAGGACGCAAGTTCGAACACGACATATCGTGTACCCGGAAAAGACCTTGAGTGATTTTCTTTGATTTCTGTTTTCCTCCACTTCTATTCCCTTTGCATCTTGTTTTCACATTTCCACTGCAATAACTCACCATGCTCAAGGACGCCATAATAACAAAGAAGGGAAAAAACTAAATAATTGACTACTCTTATTGATCCTGCAGGCTGTTCACTCAGCTGTTTGTTAGCCTGGGCCATAAAATCATAATTTGCTATTGCCAGAGAGCGGGAGAAGCAACGACATGATGTATTGCTTCGGCATTGACGTGGCAATGAGCGCTTGTGCGACAGTTGCACTGCAGAGCAATGTGATGCCCGCCGACATTACCCCAACCTCTTACTGCTTGAGAGAAGAAGTGACCTCTGTCGAATGTGTGTGAAGAAGACAAAAGAGTGGACACATCTGCAGGGGAGTGTTGGTATTAAAGCTCCAAGTCTCAAATGTTAGAATTACAGAGTAATTAGCTGTAGATTTATCTGCAGAATCTAATTAGTTTCTATTTTGAGATAGAGGTAAAATAGAGGTACTGAATGAATCCAACTTATCATGTTTCCCAGGTATTATGGGCAGGACTGAACTTCTGACAACATATAACTGTTTGTTTTTTTACTTGTTTCTGATGTACAATAAATGGCAACGGGTGACTGTTCACTCCATCTTGGACAATGGCTGAGGTTCTTACAAGCTGTGATGATGCAAATGTCTGGAAAAGAATTCACGAGTCCAGATGTCCAGTCATCCAGACGACATGCAGGGTAATTGGCGTCTACAACCACTTTTCCTGTAACCACGGTAAACTAGCACGCTAAACATTAACCCCACGCTGGCTGGTAATGATAGTGGGTTTCTTTACTCCATTTAAAGGCTTGAGCATACAGAGCAATTACAGCATTGTCAGCCACTTTAGTTCCATAGACTCTATTGGAACAGTACCTTTGACGGCTCATGTTTTCACTCGCCACTACATACGTTAAGGCTCAAATCACTGGTTGTCTGGAAGCCGAGCGGTAACTTAAGATGCATAACATAAAACTGCAACGTCTCCATTTCGATTCTGCCTGGGAAGCTTTGTCGCATTTCATCGCACTCTCTCCCACTCGGTGTCTCGTCTGTATCTCTACTGTCTATCAAAGAAAAACGGGAAACTGCCAAAGCAAAACTCCTTCTGTTTGAGACTCAAGCTCTGCGGGTGGATGAGTGGGTGGGAGGGTCAGGACCAGTTCATGAGACGTGCTGTCCAGCCACGGTGGAAATCAAAAACTAGTATACCTGATGTGAAAGGGAAAGCTAGTGATCACAGAACATGATATCCTTTAAAAACAGAGGATAATAGAGAGGTCCTTCCGACCAGCCTCAAGAGGTCACGGGTGTCAGATTGTCGGTTTTTGGAAAGTTAAGAGAAAGTAGCTAGGATAGCGTGAGATATTTGCAACCCGTAATTGAACAACACAACGTGAGCTAAAGGAACGTCGGCACGTAGCGCCAATTGCCACACTTCATGAGAGTCCATGGATTTTCCTTTAAACTCTCCTCTGTGGTGCAATGACTGCACACGACTCACTCGGGGAAAGACGAGGAAGGGAGGGGAGGGAAGAAAAAAAAAAAGACATACATTTGCAAAGGAGCCTGTAATACAATCTCCACAGTTATGGAGTCCTTCTCAGCATGAACGATCGCCGTGTAATTTTGTCTGCAGTATTTCCTGAGGTGGCACATTCTGACAGCTGAAGCCGGGGACCTGTTAGGGGAGAGTGCTGCGACGAATGAGGCCTCGGGAACCCGAAGGGGAAAAGCTCAGATTATGCCGTGGCTTCATCGTGCTCCTGCGCGGCCCTCTTTAACCAAACACTCGCCTTCTTCTAACGTTCCGCGGCTCGTTGCTCGTTCAATAATCCCTCGGGACACTGCGCGAACCGAACTATTACATTCTGCATGCCTCTGAAAATAAGTCAATATCGTCTGAGCACAGTTCTCATAATGCGGAGCGCTGGCTTCAGTGTGTTGCGGCCGGTGATTTAAAATGTGAACTAGCACTGAGAGCAGCTAAATAACAACTATGCTTGTCAACCCTCCTATAAAACGGTAACCCTGGAGGTCCCTATTTTTTATGTCGGAGCCATCTCTGGTGATAAGAAGTCGTCGCCGTCGGACGTGACTGAAGGTGTGAGCGCAGGCAATCGTATTCCTTTGTGCCGGAGGAGAGATATCCCGGAGCAGACTGTTTACGAGAGCAAATCAAGAGACGTTCACTGGAGTGGTCCTGCGGGACCCCGGGACTTTGTGACACAGAAAGACAGGCATCGCAGAACTTCGCTGTATGATGGCAAGTGTAGGTCGACAGTTGGGATTTCGTTTTGCACCATTGAAATAATACTGTACAGTTTTTAGGACGGTGGGAAAAGAAGAGCACTTGTTTTTCTCCCACACATAGCCTATTTGGGATGTGTGTGTGTGTGTGTGCCTCAGTCAAAATGCCTGTCAGGTGGTGGAACAGGGGCCTGAAAACCGCTCCCGCCAAACTTTTCCAACATTAAAATTGGGAGGGATTTTTTTTTTTTACTCTCAGAAGCCGACAATCACTCCCTTCATAACAGTGTGGGAAAGTAGAGAAGTGTTGGCTCAGAGCTATGGCACTGACCACAATATTCCGATGCTGCGTTATTGACACGCGAGCCACAACAACGGCTATGTTCACATTTTGTTTCTTCCCTTTACCACGAGGCACGGTCCTTCTTGTTTTACACTTCGATGCCTGTGTGCTGAATGTTCACAGCCTTGGTTTGCTCCTGTGTGAAAACAACAGGAAGGCTCTTGTGTGACACTTTGATTCATATTTCCGTAACAGATTCATGTACGGCCCTCTGCAGCACACTGTACGTCTGTTACAATGAGCCTTTGTTTGCATGTATAATCCCTCTGGGTACTTTTGGATATGTCAGAAAAGGAAACAAAAAAAATCTCAATGTTTTGTCCTTATTGTAATCGTGTTGTGATGAATGACATTGATGCCAGAAATATATATATATATATATATATATATATATACACACATATACACACACATATACACACACACACACACACACACACACACACACACACACACACACACACACACACACACACACACACACACACACACACACACACACACACACACACACACACACACACACACACACACACACACACACACACACACACACAAATCCTGGATAGAAACTGCTTTGTAGAGGGTTACATCTGAAAATATAGTAATATCATATTATAATATAAATAGCCTAACAATAAAGCTTATTCATACAGCACAAAATCAAATAAATGAAGTCATCTGAGTAAAAAAAGAGAAAGAAATGCGGCTAATGCTGCACACCGTGCTGTTGAGCCGACCTAAATCACTGCAGGGGAAATTCCTTCATCACACAACTCCCCTTGGTTGACCTCTCTTAGGCTCTCTTCTTTCAAATCCATAAACCACGACTTACTACAACATCATAGGAACGAACCGATGCAACACCAAGTGTGCACATCCTAACAAAGATTATGCCCCCGCCCCCCCCAGTTAAAAGGGAATGGGAGGTGGCACTCTGATTGTTTTTTTATATGTTATGCCCACACCACACCCATGACACATTGAGCCGAGACATCATTTCTGTATTTTTGGGTATCAAAAACGACTCGACTTGGGTTTTTCCTGAATATTTTTCTTCTGATTTGCTAAACGATTTACCGTGTGAACACAAGCACAGAATATTTTCGACTGAATGATTTCTACTGAAGTCAATACGCAACGCAGCAGCTCGGCACCAAGGACAGAAAAAAAGAACGAGTAAGTGGTGGGTGAGAACCTTGAGCAGCGACACAAAGCGATCGATGCAGTGCAGGCGGCAGAGGAAGGTAAAGACGGTGGGAGTTGTGACCACCTACCTCTTGGCGCTGGTGGAGAGCTTGGCGGCGGTCTTGCTGGAGATCTTGGCCTCCTTCTTCTTGGGCTGGGTCTGGTCCCGCTGCTCGGGGCCCGACTGCTCCGGAGGAGCCGCCTCCCTCTGCTCGGCATCCGAGCTTCCCCCACTGGTGTTGGGGCTGTCGTCCGGCCTGGGCTGCACCTCACTGGACATGCTGACACTGCAAACACACACACAGGCGGCGTGAAGGCACATGCAGTGTGTACAAGGAAACACACGACCTGAGAGCTGTTCTCATCGAGACGGGTCTGATCAATGATTGATGCTTTTCTTACAGAATGCACTGTAATTAACAGGAACGATGTTAATGACCCGACATGATTATGACTAACTGCTGCCACTATTATTTTCTTAATCCATTAATTATCTGTGGATTACTTTTTTCTATTCATCTGTGAATAATTTTTAAGCCAACAATGATCATAAGTCCTGGGTATATTAAATCATAAAATATTCAATGAGTCTTTGTTTGTATGCCTAAAATTCTGAGCTCCTGTATCTGCTAATAGTCGCATCAATCTTCAGACAGTGTAGAAAGAGCATTCAACTTACTACTTATTAAAACTAAGTGATTCATGCTCTGATTCATAAACACCAGAAGACAGTAAAAAGATGCCAGATGCAATTTCCCAAAGCCCCAGAACTCACGTGGCCAGACGGTAGATTTATGAAGCCATTTATATACAGAGGAAATCTCAGGAAATCACACAAATCAAAGTTATATTTGCACGATCATGAGATTTTTGCTAAGCTGAAGTTCTGAGCCGTGACAATCTGTCCATTAATCCATTAGAGCAAATGAATACTGGAGATATACACCGGTTCCAGCTTCGCAAGTATGAAAAATCTCCAGTTTTTTACGGACTGTTGCCTCTGGGTAACGGTGATGAGCATTTTACAAAGTTTGCTGACACTTTACACACCACAACACGATGATTAAATCCAGAGAAGAAACTGCAGATTGATCACTGATCACAGATTGATCACTGAGTACAGCAGCCGTTAATATGTTCATATCTGAAGCCTAAAAAGTGTCAAACATTAAACACCGACCCTCAGAATCACCAGAGGTGAGCGTCTGTCGACCCTAAGCTTCAAGTCAAATGTATGACACAGATGAGCACACGTGAGGACGTTTTTCCTCTGACATGAATGTGAAATTTGGGCAGAAGCGAGGACAGACGGTTCGACAGACATGATGATGATGACGGCGGCTTTGGCGAAGCCCGCTCCGCCTCTGACACTCCAGCTATCTGAGGTAATTAACTGCATCTTGTTGGTGGGCTGATATGGGGGAGGGGGGGGGTTACATGGGTCAGGCATCATTCCAAGAGGTTAGGTCCTGGAGCCCATCGCAGGCTGCGCTGTTATTACTGTGTGGGAAGCGACGTGACTCCAGTTGAGGACAAACACGGTGTGAGTAAAAGGTGTCACAGATAGGACAGGGGCCTCAGGGGCCTGGCCTCCTGCCACCAGGGAGGTTTTTAACCCCTTTAGGTGGGAAACTGTCAAAAACACCTCAACCAAGCATTTCTATATTTACAGTCTGTGTGTTAGTGGCTGAGCAGGCCTGAGAGAAAATCACACCCCACAGACAGAGACACACACACACACACACACACACACACACACACACACACACACATTCCTATGTGAGGACACAGACATGTCAGATTCCCCTATTAAAATGTGGCAGCTGACTCAATGCTGCCTTGCTTTAGAGCAGAGAGAATCTATTTTACCTTGAAATAATCCCGAAGCTCTTCGAGAAATACAGAAATAAAATACATCTCAGCTCTGTGACAGTGTGTTCGCGCTGTTGGCTAAACATGTCACGCGTGATGTCGGTGCGGGGCGATAAGGGGCGATGCGGGACCGACCGGCCGGCGGAGTTGACATGTTACCGGGGGAGAGGGTTTAAATGACGGCTGTCTCGGCCGGAGCTCGGGGAGGCGTGCTCTCCTGCAGACAGAGGAGGGCACGCGTCGGGGGTAACGTCGAGGAGGAGGAGGAGGAGGAGGAGGAGGAGGAAGCCCCCCCCCCCCCCCCTCCTCCTCCTCCTCCTCACCCGGTCCCCGTGTCTCAGGCTTATTGATGGGGAGTTAACATCCAGGCTGCCTCGGTGTGAGCGAGGTGACGCCGATGGGCACAAACACGTCCGACATCCAGACCTGCGCGCCGCCGGAGCTCAGCTCAGCTCACTGACCACCACAATCTGCTCCCGCACAAAAGACCGACTCGACCCCCCCCCCCTCCCTCCCTCCCTCCCCTCTCCCTTCTCTCGCTGCCTCGCCAGCCAGACGCCCCCTCCCTCGCTCCCTCTTAACGCACCTTTCTGCCGTCGGCGGGCGGCTCACCTCTGTTCGCAGGCTGGACGCGCAGCGGCGGGAGAAATGTGCTAATGTTCCGTGATCCTCGACTCTGTCCGTCCGGTCCGCTGCTTCCCGTCCGCTGCCTCGACCGACTGGTGGAGAATGTGAGGCGGAGCGCGACTGTCAGGCCACGCCAGCCTACACGCGTCGTTTCCGGTTGTAGCTGGCAAAATAAAAGCACGGATGAGCGAGCTTTAAAAAAGTATTTCCCCCCCCCCCCCCCCTTTTCTTTTTGTTGTTGATGTTGTCACACGCGACACACTGCAAATAGAGCCCGACTGCAGGACTACATTCCAGAGGAGAGATATTGAAAATAAATATACAGCACTATTTTCCAGAAAGATGAATCATGTTTACATCAGGACAGAAACTCGTTATTTATGTGCACACATTTACATAATGCAAAAAAAAAGTGTCCATCCATCTGTTATTTATGACAAATAATGTCTTCCAAAAGAATGCAGTTTGATAGATGTCTTATTTGTTGCATCTTCTTGATCACAATAACTCCTATCTTTATCCTGGTGGACGTACAGTTCACCAAATTGCAGAGTTTGCAAACTGAATCTAAATCTATGAATTGACTGTTTTAAATGTCTAAATGGAGCAACGGCTGTTCGGTCTACTAGTTTAACAAGCATAGTTTGTTCGTTTTTGCCACGTCTTTGTTCTTGTAAAGAAAATCGTGATTCTCACGAATGACTCACATTCAATTGGAAATAATTATTATTATCATGCAAACAATTTCTCTCTCTTTTTGGCCACGAATCAGAATATCTCGCACATGTGTTCTGATGTTTGTTTGTTTAAAACGAATCTGAGCAAACAAAAGTCATTTATTTTGAAATTGACGAGTCCCCGTTCCGGTCTTCTCCTCTCTACCGAAACTTGACAAATGAGACCGCGTCCGTGCGCGCTCCCACGTGAGCGCGCGCAGTGCGTGTTGCTGTCTGAAGCGTCACGCGAGGCTGTGATGATAGTGGCAGACTACAAAGGACGAGGACATGAGAGGGAAATCATGTCGATCATCATGACAATCGATCTAATTCTGAAAGTGTACATCAAGATTCTACAGGCACGACCAATGATGTACAGTAACAACAAACAGCAGTGGAGCTGTTAATGATGTCTGAGCTCTGGAGAAATACTAATACATGATGTCATGGGCCAGATGTTGACCCCATCAGTCAATTTATCTAAAGCACTGTGGCTAGTTAATCAACAGTAAAAATCAGATAGACCCATACATATTTTAAGTGACCATACATATAAAGAACTCCATTAAACCACTCCAGATTATCTCATTATTTATATTTTAAGTGTATCTGGTGAAAGAATAAATTGACATTTTAAAAATACAGATGTCTTTTTTGTTTGTGTGGAACCAAGTCGGCGCTGCGGAACCTTTCGCGTGGCTCGTGTTTCTCTACGCCGAGTACGGTGACGGACGGTAGCTCCGCTAACATGCGCCATTGAAAATAAACGTAGCCGAAACGGCGGGGGCCACTTTCTTTCATTTTATGTACCGGTCAGTTTGAAGCCATTTCTTGGTCTGAAGTCAACGTCCAACACACTTCGAGACAATGGAGAGTATTTTAGAGCAACAGCGTCGCTATCACGAGGAGAAGGAGAGGCTAATGGATGCTAAGACGAAGGAGATGTTACACAAGAAGTCCACGGTAAAGCTAACCGCTTTATGCTAGCGTTAGCGCCGGTGCTAACCAAACACTGCGAACCTTAGAAACGCCTGCAACTTAAACTGATGTTTTAACCCGCATCTCGTCTGTCTCTGTTGCAGCTGCGGGAACAGATCAACTCTGACCACCGAACAAGGGCCATGTTGGATGTAAGCAAAGAGTGTTGATGTGTTATGAACAGCGGCTGGCTATAGCGCTAGAAGCTCGAGAGCTAACCCTTCTGTTAGGTTACTGTTAACGTGTTGGTGTGGTGAATATCAGTACGAATCATTTAACATTAGGGGGGAAAGTTATTTACATGACTAGACTGAGATGGTCCTGCTACGAGAAGAGTGCAGCACAGAGAGATTCCATCACTTAAATGTAAAATTTTATGTAAAAAAGCAAATGTGTTTGAATGGAGTTTAACTGAAAGCGTTGCACGTTATTGGCCAAATCTACTGGAATATCCGGGGTGCACGTGATGCACCTAACAGCTCTTAATAAAGTAATATTCTACCATCTGATCGATGAAGTCTGTGCTGCAGTGCAGTACTCTTCAGCAGCCACATTTTAAAATGAAAACGTGAATAAAATATCACCCCTCTGTGGACTGCATGTACTATAGCACCATGACTCACAGGGATCTAAAGATAAACCTTTAAGTAAATGAAGAAGTATTGCAGTGTAAGATGTTGGAGGGTGAAGAGACTTTGGTCTGACAAGCGCCCTGTTTGGTATTTTCTCTCCATGTACCATCGATAGAGCAGGGGTTATTTCAGTAAGTCAGAGTCATGGCCTCTTTCAACGTGAAAATGAACACGTCCTTTCCATCTTTTGACAGAGGTATATGGAAGTGAGTGGAAATATCAGGGACTCCTATGAAGACAAAGATGGGTAAGTCTTTCTTCTATGATTAAACTGCTCCAGTGATGTGTCTATGTCTGTGAGAAGGGTTCATACAATCTGTTGTGTTGGCTCAACCTTTTCAGCCACATTTCCTTTTAGAATTATTATTACTTTGTAAATTTCTTCCTTAAAGTCACTTAACGTTCTACATTGAACAAGAGCTTCTTTTTCTCACCGACAGAATGAGGAAGGACGAGCTCGCTGCCATCTCGGGACCAAATGAGTTTGCAGAGTTCTACAACAGACTGAAACACATAAAGGAGTTTCACAGAAAGCATCCGAATGAGGTAGTTGGCCTCTATGAATTGTCCTGATTGCGCCCTGTGATCCTTTTTGGAAGCTGAACAATACCAACGCTGTCGCGTGGGTTTTTCTCGTAGATTTCCATTCCCATGTCGGTGGAGTTCGAGGAGCTGATGAAGGCCAGGGACAACCCCAGCGAGGAGGCTCAGAGTGAGTTCAATAAAATCAAATCATTGTAGTAGACTCTGTGGCTTAATCATGGCCAGGCTGAGCAAATCTTTCATCATTACTTTCAGACAACTGGTCATTACAAAGGTGATTATCAGAGGACTGTGTTAAACTGAAGCTTTTTACAGTGTCCTGTAAAATGTAGTGACTCCATATTTTCAGACAGATTGGTGTTTTGTAATAGATGGTGATGGAGGGAAATGTATTTATTTCTCTTCCACAGACCTGGTGGAGTTCACTGATGAGGAAGGATATGGCCGTTACCTCGACCTCCACGACTGCTATCTGAAGTACATCAACCTGAAGGGAGCCGAGGTGATGATCCTTTAAATCTGCATCATATTGCTCTTCACCTTTAAACTTAAACCTAGATCTTTTTTTTGAACCGGTGACTCTGCTGTCTCTTTGTGCAGAAACCTGAGTACATCACGTACCTGTCGGCCTTCGACCAGCTGTTCGACATCCCCAAGGACAGGAAAAATGCTGAATACAGAAAGTAGGTCCATCGTGCTCGTTCCCATCAGAAGTAACGGTTGTGTGAAGTCGTGTACTTGGTGTTAAGTTTGTGAGAACACTGCTGCTAGGCAACAGCAACATGGATGCTAATATATATTACCGTCGGTGATCATACAGACTCATTGTGAACCCAGTAAACACAAGCCCAATGGAAGGCAGCATATAACCAGCTGTTGAGACCATACACTTTATATAAAGATGGACTTGGCGTTGCCACTTCCTCCTGTTGCCATAATTAGGAGCCAGTGTCTTTACAGTATTGAGGTCCTGCTGATGATACACATGCTCAACCAATCACGAGTCAGTCTGAGCGCAAATCGTGATGTTTCACCTTGTGTGTTTATCATCAAATAATTAATTCAAACACAACCTATCAGAAACACAAACACTTTAACATAAATTAACCTATAAATACAGAAATCATTTTTGGGAACACTTGTGTACACTGCATTTATTTTTCTGTTTGCAGGTATCTGGAGATGCTGCTGGAATACCTGCAGGACTACACCGACCGGGTCAAACCCCTGCTGGACCAGAACGAGCTGTACGGCAAAGTGCTGTTGGACTTTGAGAAGAAGTGGGACAACGGGACCTTCCCGGGCTGGCCGGTATGTTCTGCCGACATCTTCTTCACGTGTTTGGTATTGTATTTATTCACGTCGTCTGATCCGATGTCTGTGTCCTCACCTCGTTTTTCCGCAATGTAGAAAGAGACGAGCAGTGCTCTGACACACGCCGGAGCTCATCTGGACCTTTCTGCCTTTTCTTCTTGGGAGGTGAGAAAAACAAATAGGACGTTTAGAAAATGTATTATTGAATATGAATACACAGAATGCTCATTCATGCCTCGACTGATGTTTTTTTATTATTGTTCTTTCACACAGGAGTTGGCCTCTTTGGGTCTGGACAGGTTGAAGTCTGCTCTCATGGCGCTGGGACTGAAGTGTGGGGGGTGAGCATGTTGTTTACATCAAGAAACACTGTAGCTGTATAGGGACACTCCCATTTTTAAATTCTAGGTCCATATCAATGTTTGTTTGTTTGCTTTTGTCGTTATTTACTTCCCATTTTTGTACCAGAGAAATCGTCATTATAAACACATAACAGAAGTTTGTCAGCTCTTTCTCAAACTCTCTTTGAACGAATGTTATCGTTTTCACGGCGAATACAGATAAACAACAGGCTCCATAACTTTTTTAAATAATCCTGCCAACCAATAAACAAACAGAACCAATCACATAACCTCCTTGTTGGTAGGGATGGGTATGGTTAAGATTTTAACCAGTTAACCTAGGGGAAACACTGGATCATAATGTGCACTGTGGAGGAAACTGGAAAACCTGTTTCTTCTGTGGGAATGTTTTTTATTTGAACATGGGCTTAAGCGCTGATCAGCAAAAATAAACTAAGTGGGTTTTATGTTCGTAAATAAAATGCAACTGGACTGTGGGTGTGAGGTGATGTAATTGGTGTGTGTGGGGAGGTGATGTAATTGGTGTGTGTGTGGGGAGGTGATGTAATTGGTGTGTGTGTGGGGAGGTGATGTAATTGGTGTGTGTGTGTGGGGAGGTGATGTATTTGGTGTGTGTCTGAACGCCCTCGACCACCGTCTGCTGGAGGGCGGCACCTGGGGGAGCAGAAACCCACATGGCAGTGCAGCCACAACGCCTTTAACCCACACCACCCCTCAATACATATTAATATCACAACTATCAGTGCACACCATTGTCACTGGACACAGGTTGAGGCCCCACAGACATCAGGCCGTTCGCTGAGGACAGGGTGACTTGCTCCATGTGTGAATCTGTGTGATCTGTGCAGGACTCTGGAGGAGAGAGCTCAGAGGCTGTTCAGCACCAAAGGCAAATCCCTGGAATCCCTGGACCCTTCACTGTTCGCCAAGAATCCCAAAGCCAAAGGGCCTAAAAAGTAAGAAAAGCGTAAAGACTGGGCGCAGCGCTCACACAGATTCATGATGGTGTCGGTTATATAATCCCTCACCATTTTCTATCCGTCACTCCTGCAGAGACACAGAGCGTAACAAGGAGATCGCTTTCCTGGAGGCTCAAGTGTACGAATATGTGGAGGTCCTCGGGGTGAGTGAACAGATCCTCTGCTCTTGGATTCTTGTAAATGTGTTGCGGTCAGCACTCGCTCTGACATGTGTCGTCCCCGGTTACAGGAGCAGAGGCAGCTTACTCACGAGAACGTGCAGAGGAAGCAGGCCAGGACCGGCGAGGAGCGTGAGGAGGAGGAGGAGGAGCAGCTCAGTGAGAGCGAGAGCGAAGACGAAGACAACGAAATCATCTACAACCCCAAGAACCTGCCGCTGGGCTGGGACGGCAAGGTGAGGCTGCGAATGTTCTTCAGTTCTCCCGCAAAACATAACACAAGTCCAACATTCACACTGATGCATGAAACTGAAGTCCACTGTCCCATGTTGTGTTCATTGTTTTAAACTTCATTTGAACTGGCACAGAAAACCTCACATTGCTCTGCCTATGTATGTTCTTTTCATCGATGACTTCCGTTTCCCGACTTGGTAAACAAATTTGTTTTCTTCCCTCCAGCCGATTCCATACTGGCTGTATAAACTCCACGGGCTGAACATCAACTACAACTGTGAGATCTGTGGAAACTACACCTACAGAGGACCCAAAGCCTTCCAGAGACACTTTGCAGTATGTTGTTGTTGTTTTAGACACGGTACATTGCTTGTGACATCAGACGTTGGAGTGTGGAACTGAAATGGATTTTGATGTTGTGCTCTATAGGAATGGAGACACGCCCACGGTATGCGCTGCCTTGGAATCCCCAACACCGCTCACTTCGCCAACGTCACTCAGATCGAAGACGCCGTCTCCCGTAAGTCTGCCGAATCACCATCACAACATCTGGGATTTTTTAAAAGAGTTCTGTAAGTTCGTTTAAATAAACGATTGACCTTTTGTTTCTTGCACCAGTCTGGGCGAAACTGAAGTCCCAGAAGGCATTGGAGCGATGGCAGCCAGACACAGAGGTGAGTCCACACTGATGGAGTCAACACAGTTGATTTGGGAAATAAGTGACAATTTCCATGTTTATTCCATGACTTATGTTTTTATTCCACGCCTTCAGGAAGAGTATGAGGACTCGAGTGGGAATGTGGTGAACAAGAAGACCTACGAGGATCTGAAGAGACAGGGCTTGCTGTAGAGAAGCGCAGAGGAAACGAAAAGCTGTCAAATCAAAGGAGCGCCCTCTATAATCTGCGATACTTTTTAATCATGGATTTCCATGTTTCTTTTTATTTTGTAAGTACTAATGTTGTTTTACAGACTGTGTCCCATCCTCCATTCCTCCATTTGATAACTTTGTAATGTGGCAACCATTGACTATTATAATAAACTCAGTACTTTATCACACACTCTTTGTCACCGTTTGATTTGCTCCTGAATCAGCTTCCTTGTCAGACTTTACAGTTGCTGAGCAGAGACGGGCCTGAGTCGGCTGGATCTACTGGTGCGAATTAACTTATCTACTGCAAACATTTGAGGACGTTTTGGTGTTGATGGTAATAAATAATCTGGTTCATGTATGTGTGTGTATATATATATATATATATATATATATATCCTTATCCATACAGACACCATATCCATAGAAGGATCAATAGATACGTATCTGTGGAAGTAGTATTTATGCTAAGTCCTGTGATTAAAATCCATACATGCCATAGAAGCTGATACCTTTTAAATATTTGCCCATCCCTTACTTGGGGGGGAAAAAGGGCAAAAAATATTTTGTTTTACATTGTCTCAATGCTATTTGAGAAGGTCTATCCTTTTTTTTCATGTTGCGTGACGTATATGTATGCATGTCTGACCACTCTGAGGGTTAAATGCTATTCAGATGCAGTACGATCACAAAGCTGTGGTGCAAACTAGTCCACAGCCTTCATCTGGTTAACTTATAACCCAAAGCACCCAATCATGAGACTTTATGGAGGGAGAGTATGATCAAGTAACCATCTTCAGTATGAATGTGTACATGAATGTTATTTGACCTCAGGGAATGCTCCAGCTCTGTCTCACACCACAGCAGGTTTTAATCTCTGCAGGAGAAGAGACGGATCATCATAGTGCATGACTAATCACATCAGATGACACGACTCCTTGTGTTCTGTATTACTCCTGCTGAGCTGTGTGGCAATAGGCATCTTTTATGTAATTGTGTATTAAGTTAGAACTGAATGCTTTATTAATGCTTAATGAATTCATTTATGGGTGTATATATTAGGTCAAAGTCCCTTTGACTGTGACAGTGGTACGACTCCCTCTTGCTTCAGTAATTGAGCTAATGTAACTTGTCTCCCCATGATTTTCCACCTTGCCATGAAACAAATCCCGTGAACTGCATTGGTATCCAAAAACCTGCACGTATTAGACCTTTGTTCTAAGTTTTTACAGTCAATGTGAAAAAGCTTTTGTCTTTTCCACAGTTCAAATTTAAATAACAATCATTCACTCATTTCTTTACACCAGATCAAGGCCTGCAGATGGTGCTGCCTCACCACGATTCTCTGGGAGAAACTCATGGGGTAGACGTTTCCCTTAGCATAGACACAGAGGGGACAGTGCCTGCTGTCCTGCAGACCCTCAGATGGCACTGATGTTATGATTTCCCATGTATCAGTATCAATATAATGTCATTCGTCTGCTACTGATGTGTCACAAAAATATGATTTCTTTCTTTCTTATCAACAGATTCCTTTGTCTCTTCACAGTATGTGTTCTTCATTTACCCTCTTCTATATCCGGTAATATGTCCATTACACAATTGTGTTATCGGTAACAGTTTTCATGTGGTCAGTAAATGTAACACTCGAAGATCTTCACATGTCTAGAATGAACACTAGCCATTCTGAACGGCTGTAGTTAGGGATTAGCTAAATGTTTAGTTGAAATGAGTGAAGCATGTTATCATTTGCTGTTGGAACAGTTTCGCAGGTATGTGATCAACAACCAAAATGTTCCACAAGATGAAAAGTTTTAATTCATTAAAACTCCTGGCTAGAGATCACCTGAGGACCACCATGCCCGTACTGAATTTCAAAGCAATCCATGGAGCAGTTTGTGAGACATTCGTGATGGTAACATTTCCTTATCCTGTGTATTGAAGGAAACATTCTGAGAGAAACTCTCTGTTCTTGGCTTTTTGAATCCTAAACCCTGAGATTAGCGATGAGTAGCTGCTCCGAGGCTGACATTTGTAAAAGAGCTGCCGGCAGCCGGGTACTAACATGATTTCCATTGGCGCAGGCTTCAACGGGGGCAGAGCCAGCAAAGCGTGGTATGAGAGTGTCTTAAGGGATCTGCCTTCGCTCCAGTGAGTCCTCATTCAGATGAGGGCTACTGCTGCCGGGCCACTCCGCCACTGGTTGGGTCACCACGCCTGATGTGTTCCACTTCCAACTGCCTGGCATAGAGGCACTTACCCAGGTTTCAAATTACACAGGCCCTGGTGAGCTGCCCCAAAGTCAGGTCCACACATTGAAAGCTGCTCCACGTGTTCCGTGGGTCCTGCTCCAAATGTTAACCACCAAACACGCTCCTTGAATTCTCCTCCTCATTTATTTTCAGTTCAACGCAATATTTGCACGAGATGCTTGAAAATGCAGCTGTCAATCCTCAACAAGTGAACATATTTTTTTGCTAATGCATTCATACAAACACCGCCACTTTTAGACTTTGGAGACCAACACAGTCAAGCCCATTACTGTATGTTTACCTCATAATGCAGTTATTATAGTTTAGACGAGCAAAGAAAAAGCCTCTGATCAGATTTGTTTGGTGTGTCCAGCCCCGTCCTTTCTGCCCCTGGTCCCCCCCCCCCCCCCCCCGTCTGCGACAGGTACAGTCTGCTGTGGTCCCAAGACCCAGGGGAGTCTGAGTCAGCCGCCCGCTCAGGCTCGAAGAAAACCTCATCTTCTGCCTTCTGCATACAAGTGGTGAGTTTACAGCTCACAGCAACTTAATACGATATAGTGTCTTTGCACATGTGTGACCTCGTCGTTAGCTCGCACTCAGCAGCAGCACACTTCTTGACTATGTTACGTAAACATTGCCTTCAATCTGAATGCCCGGCCGAACCCTGTTCAGAAATCTGGCAGTTTGATAAAGCATTGCCTGATAGTCTGTATGAAAAAAGGAACCAATTGAATATTCGTATTGAACAACAATCTGATTTGACTTCCAAGATTCTTGCAACATCTTTTAAATACTGCACAGCCCCCCTTTTAAGATGACTGCAGTTATTACTTTACCAATAGTGTCTGCGGGTATTGACTGAAATCGTTGTTTTTGTCCTGGTTGCTCCTGTGAGAGTTCGCCACGGCGGATATCCATCTTCATATTTGGTTTGGCCGATTTTTTAAAAATCTGCATACCTTTCCTGATTTAAACAAGGGTTCAGGGATGAACCACCAACCCCGGCAACAGTGACCACCAGATACAGGCTCGCTTCAAATTCAGTAGCTTCCACTCCAGCTCTGTACAAGACTCTGAAAATTACTCTAAGCTAACTCTAATCTTCTTTAAAAAAAAAAAAAGAAAAAGAAGACATTTGCAACCTCTGTCACTTTACATCAAACACTGATTCTCCAGCAGTAAGCAGACACACATTTTAATTTGTCCCTTGAGGAAATACAGGAAAGAACATTCGTAGAACAAGAACAGTCTCCTATCATAAGAAAGTACGAAAAAAAACCAAACCCCACTGGGCAGAGTTGCTGTACATAACCACGTCCTCTTGATGTCTGAGCTGATTTGTCACCCTGAAAGGACGGCTCGCCATCACCGCGGCCTCGTAGATTCAACAGAGCAGTGACATAATTCACCTGTACAAAAAAAAAATGTTAGTGATTTAAAATCAGCGAGGTTCAGAGGGAACATTTGGGGAAAGAACAGGTGGGTGTATGAAGGTAAAGTGTTGTTTTTCTACAGTGAGAGCTGACTTCACGTAGTTTGTGATCAGGCTCAGCACACCGACCAGGGAAATCGAACGGTGTTCACATCAGCCATTTGTCCTTCTCCTTGTTGAAGTTCTCGGCCCACTGGCGTGTGAGCTCCAAGTAGTGGTCAGACTGGTTGGGTTGGTAGTCCAGGTATAAGCGGGTCACGGTTTTCTTGGGCACGGCCTTCTCTATCTGTGTCCCTTCGTGCCATTGATTGAAGGAAGTAATTGTGACAATTTCTGGCCTGACAGACAGAGCTGCCTGCAGGGATGTGTCGTAGTATCGTCCGTTCACCCGGTTCCTGGTGTTGTGGTTGTTCCATGGCCGAACAGCCGTGTCCACGTACCCTGGACCGACGCTGGGGATGAACAGCAGATTGTTTGCGTCGCAGAAGGCCTTGATGGCTTTCCAGTTCTGATGGGACGAGCCGAAGGAGAAACCGTTGGAGGCAAAGTAGGTGTACATGCCGTCGAAGCCGCTGGCTTGGACGTCATGTTTGTGGCGCTCCTCCACGATGAGGGCCACGAAAATGCCATCGTACGGTGTGCCCCTGACGCTGTGGGAGCCCTTCGCTGTCAGGAGCTCGGCCCAGGACTCTGGTGGCGTCAGGTAGGAGTCGTAGACATAAAACAGAGGCAGGACTCGCCCCGTGCCGGACCTGAATCTGTAGAAGGCGCCATGTTTTCCATACCTGAGCAAAACAAGAGAGATCCAATGTTCATTCTTGTAAGTTTCACCTCACTTTCATTTGAGTCGTCCATATAAATATATTGACAAGTGCAGCTTTAAGGTCTGCAGCTGTTTGGCTACGCAAATATCAACTGCAGTACAAGACTGCAAGTTACATGCTAGGAATGGAAAAGTTGGAACCAAGAGTAAACGCATTCGCCAGACTAGAGGTCTGCAATGGACATCTATCGTCTGGACTGTGGTTTCACTTCACTTTAATGTGTCAAACATTGTTTAATGATGCTAAAATGCCACGTGAAGCACCTGGGTTGTCACGGGTTAGACATTTTGGAAAATATTCATTCTTTACCTCAAACGATTGCGTCTTTTTCTGTCTGCAGTTATTGATTCATATCATTGGGATGGCCTGTGTGTTTATGAAAAAATGGCAGCAATACAAAGTCCAGACATAAGTACATGCCTGGGCTGTGATTATACCCCAGTGTCATCATGCACATGGCATCAGTGAGACAATTCATCGCCTCCGCCAACGCGGTTGTGTTTTTCATCTGGGTTTGCTTGTCTGGTTAACAGTTAACAGGATTATGCATTAACTATGGATTTTGTGGATGGGTGGGACATGACCCAAGGAATAAAGAATCCATAAGATTTTGGAGCTGATCTAGGATTTCTTTTCCCACTTTCTTTAGCATGATGATAAAGGGCGGAGGTATGCAGCCTCTGAGTTCACTTCTAGTTCTTCTTCAAGCCATTGGCGAATATCTCAGATAGTAGATGATCCGTTACAGGTTTACCTCATAGCCTTTCTACATGTCTCTCATGAAGCTAACTTCAGTTACAGGGGAAAAGAATGAATGATATCAAATCTTATGAGATTAGATTCCCTTTGACACACGTCCGGTCAGGTTGCAGTCAGAGCGAAAGCTATCTGCTGATCCATTACAGCAGGATGACAAGGGCGACATCTATATTTAACTACCTGCTCCTCATCTTCCCTTATCAGGCTTTATGTTTCACCACATCGCTGTAGACCTCGGGTGTCAGTGGACACCGATGCGGAGGGCGGAGCTCGACCCTTTGGCGGATGAAAGGAAACAAATCTGGCACAGAGGAAGGTGGAGGCTTACTTGTCGGTAATGTATTTGATGTTGTCATGCACGCTCTGGTCCGTCCGCCCTTTGTATGACTGTATGTGAAAGGCCACCTGTGCAAAAAAACACATTTGAACACGGGTGTCAACTGAAAGACGCCAAAGCACAAAATGAATACACAGAAACCTGAGAAAAAGAAAGGTTAGGCATTGAATTTCACATTCAGCTGCTCAATTTTCCATTAGTTTTGATTGAAGGGATCAGTTTTGATTGAAGTGTCATCATGTTCCCACTCAGTCAAGTTTAAAAAGAAGCCTCAACAAGTTCTCCCCAGACAGACAGCGCCTATTTTACACCCATCGCAAAGCCGCAGTTGTCTTTTCCCATCCAGCGCCTACGGTATTTAAAGAGCAAATGCTGTTCAGGTTCAACAAGCGGTCGACGGTCACATTTGGAATCTCACCCTGACAAGATTGAAAGTGAAAGCCCGGCACAGCGGGAAAAGAACACAGAGTTCACACTTTATCCAGACCACTTCCCTGTGCAGATTAAGGAACAGAGGTGGCAGCATATGACAGATTTACATCCAGCGGTGTGGAGAAACGCATCTATCTCTGAGCAGCGCTGAAGAGAGGTGGACGGATTCTCCATGTTCCTCATCGCAGCCATAGTGACGTTCAAGGTGAATGTGAAATTTGTGTTATGTTCATACAGTCCTTTTACATAGATGGTCTTCTTTTTTTTTTCCAATAATTAACTAATACAATCAAATAATACACTTAATAGATGAGGTTGGAACCCGCAGGTTCATGCATACGTCTCCTTGTTGTTAAAACTGTAAACAATGTGTTCTGACAGTAATATGTTGTTATACAAATTATTAAGGATAAAGTGAATATATGAAAATTATGAATCCCTATAGAGCACCATTAAGTCCATGAGCACAGGGTATAATGAAATATAGATGGAACTAAAGCAATTTATTCTTTAATATTCTCCAAAATAAGCTTTAAGTTGCATTGTGATAATTGTGCTGCTCCTTTGTGTATATGATTTTCACAAAACAAGCCAATATCTAGCAGATTAGATGCAGGTTGACAGTAACATAGATAAGAAACGGCCGTAAGACAATAAATAAGTCCAGTTTTCTTCAGTACACGGGTATCGGGAATAATACCCTCAGGCCGACAAGTACAGAGTCTACAGTTTTATTTGTACATGAACGAATATGAAGATTCAAACGCCCCAAAACAAGACTCCGTGTTATTCTTCGGGCGCACGTGTACAGCAATTACAGGAAGTGCGTGGGGGCAGCGAGTAAGAGAACCGGTATCAGCTGAGTCACGTCAGGTTGAGTCGAATTTACAAGCTCTGCACAGTGTCAGCAGAGTCTCACCTACACCTACAATAAACCCTGAGGGGAAATGTGACACTCCATCACCACCTGCACCTCTTAAAGCAAACTGAACCTGGCTTTTTACACTATATTTTAATTGAGAATCTTACCACGAGACAGACACTAGCAGAGAAGACAACGGTGTCTTTTTTTCTTCCCTCCTGAGATATAATGAAAAAAGACGGAGGAGCGGAGAGAAGCCAAGTTTAGATCCGCAGGATCCCGAGGATGTTCTGGAGAATAGGGGCGAGAGGGAGGACGAGCAGGGAACGAGTGGAGCAGATGCTCGCCATCCCCGCAGCCGCGTCCTGTATCTGTAGCTCATCTGTCAACACTTTCAGATGACTTGGAATCACATGCTTTCCACTGACCGGGTGTCTCAGAAATCCTCTCGGCATTGATTAAAAATTAAAAGAATATCCGCCGAGAATTTTCATTTTGAAAGATTTCTTTTTGGATGTTATGCGATCCAGAGGGCATCTCAGTTGCTGTGCACGAGAGAGGTTTTTGAGGAACCCAATTGAAACAGGAAAATCACCAAAACTGGAGTGTGAAAACCGATTTCATCAAGACCACAGTCTTCTGATCTCTAGCAGGAGCTGAGGGATGAGTGATGGACGACCCCTGTCATCTACTGCAGCACAGTGGCAAACAGCAAAGCATTGACATCGCCGTCGAGCCACAAACACTTACTGCTCAACGCCCACTCCATCTTTTAAAAGAGGCTGCGAGGTCGTCAGAAACGGTCTCCATGGCAACATGGCAGCGTTTGCCGCCCGGGGCTCTGGGCCTGTCAGCCGCCTCGACTGGTTGGAAATTACGAAAGGCCAGTGAGGTAAGAGGCCGCTCAATCTGTTCGCGTGTGACCGAAAGAGCCGGGGCCGGATGCGGATGAAACAAGTGCCTTGTTTTCTCAGACTCCCCTTGTTGTGCAACGCTGGCAGCGGTGCTACCGACATTCCTGCCTCAGGTGATGACGTGCTGCCACAGCAGCAGGTTGGCGTGTCGCTACATTTATTCAGCTAATTATGTAAACTGAGATGACGGATTCAAAAAGTGCAGACGGAAAAAGTACCATCGGGGCAGAAGGCAACTTCGCTTTCAGAGGCTTTCGATGGCAGAGAGGGTTACCCAGCTTGCTACCTACCACTGGGGCCCTGACGTCTTGCACTGGAGACTCTCTGGGGGTGAGGGTGAGGGGAGTTGTGGTCTCCACCAACACTTGAGAGAACTCTCTTTTAGTGCTGGATGTCCAGTCACGGTGCTTATATAAAATGTTTGCGTGGGTTTAATGGCTCACAAGACTTGGTGACTACGATTCGGCCCCCTTGAAAAGTCTTGGTTTCCTTTGGACTGTTGCTCAATTACTTCTTGTGGACTTTGATTTATTTATTTAGCATTTCTCGCGTACCTCTGTTGAGGAACTGTTGTTACCCCTTGTGTTTCTTGTATTTATTTATTTAGCTATTTCCTGTTTTACTTTGGAGTCCATTTCCTCGTGTTGCTTCACTTCCTTTTCCCTGTGTCTCCTGCCTCCGGGAATGTCTGCACCTGTTCTTAAAGTGTTCCACCCGTGTTCACTTAGCCCCGCCCACCTCGCGTGTATTTAGTCCCAGTGCTCCCGTTCCTCTGTGTCAGTTCGTCCTCTCCGGTTCTGGTTCTGTTCCAGTCCGTGACGCCTGTTGCGTTTTGTCCAATCGGTTCCTGTTCAGTTCCTGTTCCTGTTCAGTTCCCGGTTGTTTCCTGATCAGTTTCGATTCTGTTCATTGGGTTTTGCTCCTACCTGCATTGCTGCGTTCGGTTCTTCCACCGGAGTTTGGATTTTTGGTTTTTCCTCGAAAGCCTGTAAGTCCACTTGGTGGTTATAATGGCACATGTAGTTTCGGATCGACAATAGAGAAGAACAGGCTCGATCAGTTCGCTCATATGTCGAAATCTCCTCTTGGTTCTGATAGCTGTTGTTGAGAGAGTCACTTCGTCGTTAAAAAACCCAGAAGCTTCCTTGTGTCAGTCAGAGGCTTTTTTCCCCCGGTTGTCACGATGAGGGATTTTGTCATTAGACCCTGATACTTTTTCTGCTCTACTAAAGTTTTAATTTCTCACCCTTCTGCCGCCAGCACTCTGACTCTTCACTGAGCAAACGGGGTCAATCTATGCTTAATTAGTGAGGACGGGGGACCGGAGGGGATTATGGATCAGCATGTGTCCTCCTGCCGGCCGTGTTTCATGTGCTAATGCATTTCCGGGACACCAGCGGTCTGCTTTTGGACGCGTTTTTTTACGAAGACGTTGAATATTTACGTTTGAATACTGACAGAGGAACTCCTCCTGTGTCGTCGAAAATAACTGTAGGGAAGGATGCGATTTTCCGCAGGGTACGCGTATATGAGGAAGCGGTGACCTGCACATGCTCATACGCACAGACTTCCGCCAGCATTTTGTCAGCGGCGTCTCCGCTGCACTGAGATGCTGGAGCCCTCAGGTCAGCCGCGAGACGCACACTGTTGTGTAAGTCTGACCGAGACGCACAGAGACCCAGTTCTCCGCTTTAAGACTTCCATATAAGGAGCGGGAAAGTAGACTGTCAGAAAGCTCCGTTGATGCTGAATCTACAGTCTGTGCTCAGCTTGTTCTGTCTCAAGCACCCTCAGCATCTCATGTCCTCACGGCATCTGAAACCCCCCCGGTGCCAAAAGAGGTGGGACTTTGTTCCAATGGAGTTGTGCACCGAAAGGGACAAAAAAATCTACCCTCAAACACTCTAAGTCTGTGGCTCAGCGAGAATGAGGCTGATACCGGAACATTTTCATCCCCCTGCGATGCTCACATTGCTTTAAATGTCAGCTTCTGGGGTCAGAGCGTCAAATCGGAAGCAGCCCTGTGGAGGGACACATTCTCGTCGTTGTCTCAGTGGACCAGAAGGAGTTGCAGCTGCAAGACACTGTGTTTGGAATGGAGGGCATGACACACTTTGGGCCCTCTCTCCGACCTGCCGCAAACCGTGTCCCGAAAAAACGCACTTGTCGTTGTCCCGTACAGCGCCTACGATGTTTTGAAGAGCAACTGGTTGTGTAGCTCTTGAAATCAATTAAAAAAAAAAACATTAACTTACATTTTTTCCCCCACAAATTTCTCAAAATCCAGTTAAAAGTTTGGGTTATATTTGGAAGGAAACCCACTGAGAGGAAGTCATCTTAGCCTTAGCTGTTCTTCCACTGCACCACTACTTTCTACTTTTATGTAACTGTGCTTGGCTTGAGTAAACCGCTCCATTAAACTCTACAGTGCCTGTCTGAGAATGGACTATTCCTTTATGGAAGCTAAAGTTGAATAGGTATAAGCATGTGTGCTATAATGCAGAAGGTCAATTGACAAAATTATTACATTTTGTTCGTAAGTGAATTTTATTGAAGCTCCCTTTTGTAATACCATGTTCACCTTCCTGAAACTGATTTCATATCCAATGTGTCCAGTTCCCCCCTGTATCTCTTCCAGGATTGAACCCGTATCGAGTGCCAATATGAAATGACATTCAAGGATAAAAAGAACAGACATATAATATCCCAAAAATCACATTCATATTTACTCAACTTCCACTGTTGCATCACACTGTCCTGACACTGTCCAGCCGGCCTGCTGGGTTGGAGTATGACGATTAAGATTGACTTTTTGTCAAGTCAACATTTGTATTTTCAGCATTCCGTCGGCCGTGTTCAAGAGGAGCACGCGACATACAAATGACATGTGAGTCGAAACGTCTCCGAATATGATTTTTGTGTATTGCAACAGCAGCTTTCTTATTTCCATTCTGCACATTGAAACTTTGCCCCGCGGCGCCACACAAACCGATTGTCACAGGCAAAGTCATTCACTCATTCAGCAAGAATCACCAGAAAGGGAAAAAAAACATACCGGTTGTCTCACCAGTTACCTTGATGCTGTGCCTGTGGGCGGCGTCCATGACGGCGGGAACCAGGTCCTCTGTGGGCTCCCCGTGGTCGTCCGCCACCCCGGGAGGATACCAGGACAACACCAGCACCCCTGCAACACCACCACAAGGAGACGAGCCGTGAAGTTTGAATGTGATGCTTATTGAATTATTGAGGTAAGTTTCAACAACAAAAAAAAACCGTTATGAAGTAGAAAACATAAATCTGACATGGATGCATTCATGAGGTGTGGTATCTACTGAAGGCTCCTCTTGTCCTACACACTACAAGAATGTGTGATGATGTTTGGTATTGACCTAAAATGTTGTCATACAGGTTGATCTTACTTTTTTTTACATCTAGCAAACCGATTACATTATAAAAAAGGAAAGTACATACAACTATTCATCTTGACCTAGGTTCAGTGTATATTAACTTGTTCGTTTTACTTTACATTTTAGTTGCATTTACTTAATTTTGTGACGTGCTGTCGACTTCAACATGACAAGTGAAGTTTACTCAATCTTTCTATGTTACAGCCACTGTAAGACCGTGTTGTCAACACCAATTCCCCCTCAAACTTCAGCTTCATTTCCCAGTGCTGTACCCAGTGTTCTTCAAATACTCTGAGTATAATGTATTTCTAATCACTGTGACTCCTTCTCCCTATAATCTCGCTTTCTTCAGCTACGCATACATTTACATGTCAGTGTACCCGTGGTTTGTATTTTATCTGTGTCTGATTCATACAACTACATTGGAATATGGATTGTGGGTTGTATTATATTGTCTAATTGTGGTGCCAACTGCCCAGTTTAATGGGGGTTAAGTAATATGTGATTTTCCCATTCCCTACATGAATAGTGGTGTTAAAGTTACAAAAGGTTTTGCATTATTGTGCAATATCAACACTCTTAACTAGTGACAACATTTGAATGTCCAATCACAGAAGATTAATGTTTTGGCGTCTGGGTCATAACCCTGAAGGATGGCAATATGTCAACCTTGCGTCGTGGACACTTGGCAACAACAAGCCAACATGTGGAGCCAGCCTTACCTGCTGCGGCCGCCTCTATCTGGGCCATGTGAGACTCCAGCACCGTCGGGTCCCTGGAGCTGTAGGGTCCCAGCTCAGGGTAAAAACTCGAGGCGATGTCCTCCGGTGGCGTGTGCCGTCCCTGGGCATGGCTGGCCGCGATCTTGGGGTCCCAGTGCGGCACCAGCACGTGGTCCCAGTGGATGTACTTGTTGTCCATGCCGGGGGAGCCGTACCACAGGTAGTAGAATATGTGCACGTCGTAGAAGATGCTGTAATCTCGGTCGGACCTGCTGAACACCACCTTCGTGTCGCTGCTGCCCGTGTGGACCTGGGCCGGCGACGCGGCCACGTCGCCCGCGTCCAGCCGCCGCCCGTCGGCCCTCTCCCCGACGAGCTCCATGCCGGGCGCCATGTCCGAGAAGCCGTCGCTGGGCTTCAGCGTCCTGAGCCCCATCATGGTGCCGAAGATGAAGAGCGTGAAGAGGAAGAGCGCGACGAGCGCCTTCCTGCGGAGCCGCGTCATGGTCGCTGTCCGTGGTGCTGCGGAGGGACGGAGTGGGGCGCGCGGCGGAGGAGTGATGCGGCTTCGTCTCCGCGCCGACTAACAGCCCATGGATGCGCCCGCGGTCCTTCAGCAGCGAGGGGGTACAAGAGACGGGGCACGGCGTCCGGGAGGAGTTCAGTCGGCGTCCAGTCGGGGTTCAGTCGGCGTCCAGTCGGCGTCCAGTCGGGGTTCAGTCGGCGCAGCGGCTGGCGCACAGCGGAGTGCGTAAATCTAAAGCGATCTTATTTCACCTCCCGAGGACATCGTGCTCTCAAACGCTGCGATGCCGAATCTCCCCCCGGTCGTCCGCGTGCACAGTCATGATGCTCGCACCGGATCAGACGTCCCCCTCTCCATCCCCTCTCCTCAAGAGAGACGTGACAGGTCGCTCGCACTCAACAGTTCCTCCATGGCTCCTCCAACAGCACGAGCTCAGAGGCTTCCCCTCGGAGCCGGAACGAACCAAGTGGGGTTTCCTTTTGTTTTCCGTCCAATCAGCTGCCTGCTCCTCTCCTCTCCTCTCCTCTCCTCCTCTCCTCATCCCGTCTCCATCACAACGGGCGGTGTCGGTTCTGTCGCCAGAACCAGTCCCGGATTAGAGAAACGCTGTTGTTTTTTTCCAAAACGGAATGCTCACACCAGGGCAAAGAATGAAACAGTGCATTTGTTTGTGTGGTGAGTGCAGCGGGGGGAGATGGGATTAACCCCGACCACCGGAAAGAGAGGTGTGAGGGGCGATTAAAGCCACCAGCAAACAAGGAGGTGTGAGAATACAACCATCATTATTATGATGGTGGAGGAATATTACTGCCTACATGTACATATATATATATATATGTATGCATATGAATGTATGCATGTGTGTGTATGTATGTATGTATGTATGTATATGTATATATGTATGTGTATATATATATAAAACAGTGCTTTGTCTCATAAAGGATCTGATGTTTGAATTCATTTTAAATGTACGCCCTCTTTAGGTGGCGGAAGGTTCTTGCCTCTGGAGGCCACAGCTTGACATCCTCGTTGCACCAGGCGGAGGGGAGAGCAGCTTGTTTCAGACTTTTGCGCATCCAGGATCAAACCCAGGGTCTCTGACGACAAAGGCGCTTGTCAATCTTGCAAGTGTTATCATATGCATTTTTGCGCAGTGTGTAAACTGTACAAAATGCCCAAGATAATTTCTCCAACAGTCGTTTCTGTGTTAAAGGAGGCAGTAAGATCATTTTAATCCAACTTTTTATAAAAAGCGGCAAACATTTACTGACAGTCCGCTAGCTGTCACTTCTGTTTGCGCCAGGAAAAAATATCTGGTGCGCATCTCACACAGAGATGATAAATCAGTGTCATTTGATGTATCATCTCTCAGTTCGTGGAACGCTTGTTTCATTTATTATGGCTTCTTATGTAAAGCACTGTGAATTCCCTTGTCTTTTACATGTGCAAGTAAGTCTATAACTTTTATGCTTCTTTATTTCAGAACCCTTCCTTTCTCTGTGGCACTAATCACCTCTCATACAGACTTCTTCTTCTTTATTATAATTATAATTATTTAAATGTATTCTGACAGATGCTCAGTTGTATTTTAATTAACTACAAACAATTCTGTTTATCTGAATGACCTGACTGCGGTCTCCTCAACTCAGAAAGTAAAGCAGTTTGAAGGGAAGTCCCGCCACAAAGTCCCAGATTGTGCAGATCATGCACTTTTCTACATCCTCCAGACCCTGAAGGTGTCTAGCTGTTTGTGTTGAGATAACAACTTCCATATCCTTCTTTTTAAACATGATGCATGAAACTTTATTTGCAGTACCAAGTACCAAATTGTACTCGTGGGTGGTCTCACAGAATGCATGCTGGAGGTGACACCTGGTGGGAGTTCCTGGAGGGTTTCACCTTGTAAAGACACTCCAGTGCTGGAGCCGTGCTCACCCTCGCAGCGTGAATATGATTCTAATCATACGATTTAAAGGCTGAGGCGAAGAACATTCATCTCATCTGGATGTAAAAGAGCTGGACACAATAAATCTAAGGAATCTTTAAATGCAAATGATGTGCTGTGGAGGAGCAGACAGTATGGTATAATAGTATTATTTCAATAATCAAGTAATTCAGTCCCTATCATATATATTTTGATTGTTCCAAACGTCTTAAAGAAACATACTCCTCCACTGCTGCAGATGTTGTAGGAGGTCAAAGATGGCCGACAGCCTGTCAGCGAGCCTCCATCTGCTCCCTCGGTCAAAGAGCTGAGCTCAAAGCTGCACCGCCGGCAGTCGGTCCTTCTCCAGCAGACCTCCTCCTCTCACTGGGATCTTGATTCGGGTGACGCACTGAGCAGTTGAAGAATCTGTTTCTGGTTGCCTTTTATATTCAGTTTTATTGGGCCACCCTTACATGGACATGCATTTATTTTACGTATATGTGTGTCCTTGCTCTTATTTTGGACTTTGTGTTTCACAGGGGTCTCAAATATTTAAGGACTTTTATAGGACTTTTTTGCTGTATGTTGCATATGGCCAATGTAAAGCACTTTGTGGCCTGTGGCTGTGAATACACTTATTATTATTATTATGGACATCTGGCATTATTAATATTGATTAATAATCATTTAGACATATACAGCAGATCGTTTCCAGACAAGCCAGGCAGAGGTCATATGAACCAATCAAAACACTCCATTTAAGTCAGGTACGTCCCTCTCTGTGTCCACAGCGCTCTAACTTTACCTTTCAACAGTACACAGCCATATTGCATTAAAATGATTTACGATTTGTAAAAACATTTAATTAAAAACACATTGGTGTTTATTCATGCTGTATATACAGTGTGATTATCGTCACACTTGCATCACAATCATCGACACGATAAGTGCAACAATCATTGTCATTTTTAATCATATCACTCTCAAGGAGTTGATAATTCATTTTCATGTATATGGGCCATGGCGTGGCCTCGTCCATCTCAGGTATCCTGCAGGTGTCACCACCAGCAACATCTTTCTCTATGCTCTTCTTGACATGGTCATTTATCATTTGCATGCCAGTGGATGTGGCTTTTAGTCCCTGTACACTGAATGCATGGCTGCTCATATCTGAGAAATGCATACATTTTCCGGAACACTGCACGTCCACGTGTCACCTGAAGATGGTGTCTGTGTATCTGCAGTGGAATAGATTACTCAAGACATTGAAATCAGATGCTGTTTTGTTTTGGATGTTTTTTCGTATGAGGAAAATACCGTTTGGCAATTGGATCATTTTCAAATTCAGTTTTAATCCAGTGACAAACAAAGAGTGATATATTGTGACAGTGTTTTTAAATTTTTTTAATAGATTTTTACTATTCACATAGAACAGCGCAAGCATAGTGTATGTTTGAATAACAGATGAAAATACAAGTTAAGAAAGAAATAGAAATTACATCAAACATACAGTTTAATAAATACTGTCCAATACATTTCAATTCATATCAAAAATATAAGATATTATTTTTGTACAAACATATCAGTCCCAGTTATGTAGGCCCAATTACAAGTAGGCTTTTAAGGAAATTGATTTGCATATGTAGCTGTTGTAGTTGCAGCCATTGAACATCTGCAGCACAAAAAAGTAATATATTGTGAAAAGAGGCCTTAAACAGCTCGATGCGTGATAAAACATGACATATGAGCCCCAATAACAACTGATAATATTAATGCATAGTGTCACAGTTAGTGACTTTAGCTGTATGATATTAATAAAATATGACCAAATACTAATATTGCACAGTGTGAACACGCATCATATATTGTGAAGTGTGACAGAGGGAAGCCTTGACTTTGTGAGAGGAGCTGTTCCTGGTGCTGAAACTGTGTCGCTTTGCGTCTCTCTCTTTCCCTCATGCCATTATATGCACTGTCCCGTACTATCATAGTTATTGATCATGTTGAAGATGATGTGATATTTGAGAGTCAGGATGATCGCAGTGCAACTGAAAAGACCGTAACATTTAAAAACAGGACAAAACTGCAATCATTTCAAAGTGAATAGGCTGCAAATAGTCGGAACTTGTTTTAACAGCATTTCACCTTTTGACATTTAACTTTACTACATGTTGAAAATATTACATTCTGTAGCAAGACTTACACTCAGTTTTGAAAAACCCGGAGGCTGGTAGTCACAGAGTCAGACTATTGATCGATAAACTTCCGTCTCATCTGTTCGATCTATTTTCTTCATCCTCTGCTGCCACCGACACTTTGTCCCCATTAGGTCACAGATGAATGCATTCATTCAAACAAAGAGGAGCATCGCACCACTTTCATCATCCATCAAGTATTGCTAAATAATGTGGTCTGGATAAAATGTAAAAGTGTTAACGACTCATTGATTCTCCAACCCTCCAACTTTCAGCGCTGCTGCTGTATTTTTAAATCACACATTTATATTTCTAGCTTCATCAATTTCCACTGCTCTTTATTTGCCTGTCGCTGTGGTAAATGGCAGCTCCACTCCGTCATTCACCATAGTCAGAGATCATTTAATTCACTCTGACCAACTCTTTGTCAGGATTTATCAGCGCAGACGTTCAGGATTAGGCCCAGAGTTTGTTAAATCTGTTTCCTGGAGCAGGGCCCTGGTGAAGCACATCATCAGTTTTCAGCAAAATTGTTGAATTATTTTTTGAATATTATTTTCAGAGTATTTATAGTCATACACCACTGTAGCTGTAACAAAAAAAAAGGGTCCATCATACTGGTAGAAATGAATCCAGGTTCACTTAATGCCTGTTTGGGCCGAGGTGGCCAGCAGCAGGCCGTCCTATAGGGGCTTGTTGTGGGGAGGGATATCTGTCACAACATGGCAGCACATTATAGATTCGTCATTGATCAGGTTTATTGATTGATGTCCCTCTGGAGTTGGGCTGACAGGTGAGCTGACAGGCCTCCCAGTGCGCCCGCTGCTTATTTTCTCCCGCAGTATGATACACAAGGGACCAGGCATTCCCAATGCATGCTCACACACACACATACACACACACACACACACACACACACACACACACACACACACACACACACAAAGTGTTATGTGTGTGTGTGTGTGTGTGTGTGTGTGTGTGTGTGTGTGTGTGTGTGTGTGTGTGTGTGTTTCCATTCAGTGAATGCAGCTGGACGTGCGAGTGCCGAGGCTTTGTTCCCATAAGCTCCTGCTGGTGACTAAGGCGACCTTTCGATTTCCATGGCAGCTTTGAGAGCTCCTCCGGCTGGACACTGTTGGACTAACGCAAGAATGGAGGAAGTCATTTGATTTGAATCAGGCAGCACACGCACGCACACACACACACACGCACGCACGCACGCACGCACGCAAGCACGCAAAATGTGTAGTGATATCAAAGTGCATTACCTCTGCACATAAGCACATATGAGATCCCTACAGGAAGTTTCACGGTGATGAGACATGAGAGCAGCTTTGTGGCTCTGTACAGCCACTTCTACTGTATGTGACTAATTACATATTAATGAGACTGAATGAAGTGAGAGAACACACGTTAATGTCTCTTAGTTCACAGTATTAACAATATTTTAAGAGATTATTATTCAGGTATTCGGGTGTAGCCCAGATATGGAGTTAAATTGGTGAATACATTAATGTTTTATATATTTTAATAGGTTTTCTGGGTAGATTGAGGTTAAAATTTCATGGGGGAAATGCTTCTTCAATAATATTAAAGACCACTAGATAACTATTCATTTAGTATTATTTATAATGACCTTAATAAGGCCTTAACAATCGAGGGGCCCTGCAGAGTCAGTGTTGATTAATGGTTAAGGGCTCTGTTAAGGGTCAGAACATGAAGGTACAAACTAAACAAGAGGGTGGCCTCCATGTTATTTGGTCAGTTTTATATTTTATTACTTGTTTTATTTTCGTCTCTTTCATGTATTTGTTAAACTCAAAAGTTGCTGATTGGTCAGTTTGTCAGTTGTCCTGCCTTCCATCTTATTGGACCTGTGTGACGTATCTGCGACTGGAAAAGGTGGTGACCTGTGTGTGTGTGTGTGTGTGTGTGTGTGTGTGTGGAGGGTGGGTTGGGGTTATTGGAGGTAGGAGGGCCAGGGGGCTTGTGCATATTGTGCAAGAAGAGAGCAGGAAGCAGTGGAACACATTCTCTCCTAGAGGATTGTACACGCTCACACACACACACACACACACACACTCGCCCACGGGGGAGAGGACGCGCGCGTCAACTGGCTCCATGTGACGCGCTGAGGTCCGGAGGAGACTGTGCGGGAGGCTGAGGATCCTCTGACCATGGCCGAAGGTGAGAGGAGAGGAGATGCTCTGAGAGGAGCCGGGGTGGGAGAGAGAGAGGAGAGAGGAATGCGAGTGGTCCGGTCGCCCTCTAGCATTGTCTTTTCCTTTCTGGAGCGGTGATGGTCGCTTGTCTGGTCAGAACAAGTCTGTGCAGAGCTGCTGCCAGGGGGTCGGTGTCAAGGGGGCTGCGCTCTGCGCTGAGGGGACGGAGCGGGGGGTGGGAACAGAGCGGCACAAACAACCACGAATAGGACAAATCAAACTTTTAATGGTGATGATTATCCATAAACACTTGAATGTTGACCGAGTGAAGGTACATTTTATTTTGAAGGGCTGCTGGAGGTGGATGCACGTCCAACCAAATGTGTTCTGTCGTCGTGAGTGAATGCAGGGTCAGAACATACCTCATCATCTATAATGAAATGAATCAAATGTGTTACAGAACTATCATCGTTTATCGTTTGTGGACGAAACTAATAATTGGTTAGTGATTGTACTTCATTGTCATTTACTTACTTGGTGTGGTGTTTTAACAGTTACCACAGTCAGGTGCGAGCTCTTCTGATAGTGAGGAGAAGAATGTTAGAAACATAGAAGAAGAGAAGCAGAAATAATGGCGAAAATATTGAATGGAAATTATGAATCCACCAATTGATTTTTTTTAAAATTAAAACAGTCTCTGTAAGTGCACATTTGCTCTTTTCCTCATGACACACGCAATAACTGTGGTTTTTGGGCTGTTGGTGAGAGAAAACAGGAAATTTAAATAAATCAGTGCGAAATCGGCATATTCACCGTTTAATTGATTCATCGAGAAAATCATTTGTAGATTAATTCATAATAAAGTAATCGTCCTATTATTGTGCCAGCTTGCAAATTCATCCGTATCTCCCGGGCCAACTATCTCTATTTTATCATATCATTTCACATATCATATCACATCATATCATATATCATATCATATCATATCATATCATATATCATATATCATATATCATATATCATATCATAATATAATATCTCATATCATCATATCATCATATCTCATATCTCATATCTCATATTATCATATCATATCACATCACATCACATCACATCACATCACATCACAGCACATTACATCACATCACATCACATCACATCACATCACATCATATCGTTTATCATATCTCATATCACATGACGTCTCACGGTCTCCTGTGCAGGGGGGTGTGCTCAGAGCGAGGGGGCGGAGGCGGCTCTGTCCCGGGGCAGCGGAGTCTGCAAGTGGTTCAACGTGCGGATGGGTTTCGGCTTCCTGTCCATGGAGAGGAGGGACGGGGCCGCGCTGCAGCAGCCGCTCGACGTGTTCGTCCATCAGGTGAGAGACGATGATGCAGACGTTGCTGTGTGTGTGTGTGTGTGTGGCCACTGAGTTGTCATGTGTTATTTTTAATGCGTTTCGGGGGAACCCCTTGGGAATTATGTTATTATCAGGAAACTGTGTGGGGGCAATAAAAGTTTTGTGGCTTCTTAATTGAATGTAAATGCTCTTAAACATTGAGTTGTAACTTGACAGTTTATCATAGTTTGATTTCATGTCCAGTGTTGTGTGGAACATAAAGGTAAAAATGACTTTTGATAATAATTGATGGCGTGTTAAAGGGTGGTGGGGTTCATGATGAATCCTAAATGCACTCACATTCTTAAAATATGTCAGTCCCTTAAAAACAACTGTACTCCATCTCTGTTTCACTGAACTGCGGTCAGAGCTCAAGCATTTCTTTTAAAAAGGGGTCAGAGGCTAAGTCAGAGATAACAAGGCCCACTCCTCTCCCCATCCAGCCCTGCTTCCTGTTATAAAAGTCATGAAAGCGTCAGTGAGCCCACCCGGCCCCCGAGTTTCATTCCCACCCTCCCATGTGGAGTCCCGAGTCAGAGTCCTCTTCTCAGGTTGCTGCTCCGGCGAGAAGAGAGGAGGGGTTTCTCGATATAGGGCTTGATTCTGGGCCTCGATGAGACTTGATATTTGCGGTGGTTTGATGAGCGTCTGTGTTGTTGATGAGCAGTTACATTTGTCCACTTGGACAAGGCCAGTCAGTTGGTCAGCTCTCCACACAGGAATGTTCCCATAGAGGCCAAAAAAGGCTTCAGTGTCTGTCCCCACACCTGAGAGTGTTTGTCCTTCAGATAGATAGGTAGAAAGACAGGTAGGTAGGTTATCTGTTCTCTGACCACAGCGTTGAGTTCTGTACTTGAGAGTCATAAGGCATTAATCACAGTGAAAGTGTCCGATGATAATCTGGTGTACGTCGTCTGTACGTGATCTTCACACTGTTTTCCTAGAAGCTCAGTCAGCGAGTGATGCAACAAATGGGCGTTTTAGGCTTGTTGAGGCGGTTTGTCTTGTGGCTGCAGCTGAGAGAAAGAAATCAAGGTGCCGCTAGGCTCTGTCATTCACTCGCACGGCTTTTCTTACCATAGCTACGCAGATGACACCCAACTCATGGGGTCCTTTCCACAATCGGAAACGCAGGTGGCAGCACGAATCACCGCATGTCTGGCCGACATTTCTCAGTGGATGTCGACACACCACCTGAAGCTCAACCTGGACGAGACCGAGATGCTCTTCCTCGCAGGGAAGGCCTCCCCCACAAACCACCTCTCCATCACCATTGAGAACTCGGTGGCGACCCCTGCTCAAACCGCAAGGAACTTGGGTGGGACACTGGACGACCAGCTGTCCTTCACTGCCAACATCGCAGTGACGACCCGCTCCTGCAGATTCATCCTCCACAACATCAGGAGGATACGTCCGTTTCTCACAGAGAAGGCGACGCAGGTACTGGTGCAGGCTCTTGTCATCTCACGCCTGGACTACTGCAACTCCCTCCTAGCTGGTCTGCCGGCATGTGCCATCTGACCTCTGCAGCTCATCCAGAACGCAGCGCATCGGTTGGTCTTCAACCTACCCAAATTCTCCCACACCACACCATTCCCTCGCACCCTGCACTGGCTGCCGGTGGCAGCTCGAATCCGATTCAAGGCACTGGTACTCGCCCGCCGTGCTGCGAATGGTTCAGGCCCTTCCTACATCCAGAACATGGTCAAACTCTACACCCCAGGCCGCCCACTCCGTTCTACCACTGCCAAACGCCTTGCCACTCCCTCACTGCGAAAGGCTGGCAGGCTACGCTCTTCTAAATCCCGCCGGTTTTCTGTCCTGGCTCCTCAATGGTGGAACGAGCTCCCTACTTATGTCAGGACAGCGGAATCCCTCCAATGCTTTCGTCGCAGACTGAAAACTCACCTGTTCAGACTGCACCATACTCCCTGAATACACTATTCTAAATTTAACTAAATATACTGCACACACACATAAAACAAAAGCACTTTCTTTCACTTTATGACTAATAGCACTTGAAGCTTTCTTTGTCTATTTCATGAATGCTTATGCACTTTGCTAACTTTTGCACTTTGAGTAATATCCCCATGTTAGAATGCACTTATTGTAAGTCTCTTTGGACAAAAGCGTCTGCTAAATGAATGTAATGTAATAATGTAATGTAATGCCTGTCTGATCGCCCAACTTGTCCAAAACCGACAATCCAACAATCATGGCCACTTAATGCGGCGATTGGTCGATGTGTGTGGAAATGGATTTCTTTCAACCAGTCGTTTTTCATCCCTAACACGACTGATATCTGTCGACTGACTGATGTCGACCCCATCTACGTACGTGTAGACGAATGTTTTCTTCTCTATCGATGTTTCTTTTTTCTCTTCTCCTGTTTTTAACTGAGAAACAATACCCTTAGATCATACTGGGACGGATCAAAATGGTATTTACATTCAGATTAGTAACAGTGATAGTCACCTTTGGCTCGCCATTGTTTTATGGAGAATAAAGGGTTCGCAAGTTCTATCAGAAAGTTGTGAGTTTTGGATATTTCAAGAAAAATGGATGGAGTACAGTTGTTTTTTGGTGCTTGTTCACCTTGTCGTTCTGAATTCTTCCTTGTATTTACATGCGTCTAAAAGCACTCACTGAATTCCTTTTCTCGGGATGTATACATTATTCCCACATCGACTTCTGGCCAAGAACAACTCTTAAAATGATGTATACATACAACTAAATTTCAACAACTACATTTTGCTATTCCGCTGCCTTAAAAACATGTTTTGATTCTTTCTCCAAAAAATGTGTTTCCCTCGATCATGATTCAGTCAGCGATGACGTTTCAGACTAAATGCAATTAGTTTCCGCGGTTTAGTTGTATACAAACGTCGTTTCTAGGAGCCAGGGTTGCCAGGGAAACGATGAGGCGACCTTCTTACCTCACATTCCCTCGTAGTTTACCAAACAACCAACAAACAAGATTCCTAAGAGTGTACTATACAGATTGTCTCTGATATCACCATCCTGGTAACCTGCCTGACACCAAAGAACCCTCTTCTCTTTTGTCCCGACCAGAGTAAGCTGCACATGGAGGGCTTCCGCAGTCTCAGAGAGGGCGAGGCTGTGGAGTTCACCTTCAAGAAGTCATCTAAGGGACTGGAGACCGTCAGGGTCACTGGGCCCGATGGAGAGCCATGTCTGGGCAGCGAGAGGAGACCGAAGAGCGCCCAGAAACGACGCGCCAGGGCGGACAGGTGAGTCCAGTGTGAGGACGCTGCATTGTGGGGTCGTATTTGATTCACCCACGCATGGTGGATGAGCTTGCGATGGTGACATGGCAGAGAATCAGCGCGATTACTGTACGGAATATAAGCAAATCCATGGAAACACACAAACTGGACGGACTATGATAAAGACTGGTACGTCTACTGCAGACCTCTAGCAGCAGGTGCAACGGCCGCCAGAGGTCTGCCGTCTTTAATACGACCACACAGGTCGTAATAAGAAAAATGTTTTTGGGCAGAGGACAGCCTGGATACTACACTTGATCTTAGACAGAAGACCGAGAAGTGTACGCAAACACAAGTCCAACGAAGTTGTTATAAGATAAGGCCATTCTATTGTTTGTTTTACGGTGCGGCAGTATTAACTTTGCCAGGCGATGCCACTTCATCTCATGGATAAAAGTAAGAGCTCATAAGACAGTCAAACAGAGAACACCATGCGGACGGAGTGTCGGCTCTTTGTGCAGCAGCAGGCCGAGCTGGATCAATACACTGTTTGAGCTCAGGCTTCAGGCGTATCCAACCCCCGGTGCTCTTTTTGCTTCTTCCTTTGCCTTCTGTGCTGGCCACACTGAAGCTTCCTCTGTTTGTCACTTGATTGATAATCAAAAGCCATAAATGAATGTCACACCTCGGAGAAACTGCAACTTATTTGCAATTGCTCTTTTTCTTTTGTCTTTGAAGCTTGTTTAGGAAGTGAAAATCCAGTGAGGCTATTCATTTGATAGCATCTCTTAGATTTGACCATATGAATCATGGAGGGCAGTGATAAAAGTGCTCCCACATCTTCCTGTCTGGATCTGATTGCATTCAGATGTTCAGACTTTCTTCCTCTCACTGCTTCCCAAACATGAATGTTGCAGTCAAGAGTATAAAAAGAGATTGATTTGTAGGCCGTTAGGATCCGACAACGTTTTTTTATCGCTGGCAGCATTTTAAATTTTTTTTCATTAAGTTCAGCTTCATTAATCATGGTGGGCTCCGAGCAATGATAAAAATAATCCCACAGCTTCCTGTCCTTAAACACTCTGCTACAGATTTGATTGCATTCGCATGTTTCCCTCGCACAGAGACGCTGTATTCAGAAGAGGAAAGGGTCCTATCCGCCTAATTGATAACAGATGTAGGTGCCCAAGAGGGGTCAGGGGTCACCACTGCCATGGCAACAATGGGATATGGTGTGCAAATGAGGTAGAGGGGAAAGGGCGGGAGGAGGGGTGGTTAGTGAGCGGGGGTCATGGTTCAAAGGTCGCAGGAGTACTGAAACAAAGGAGCTCCCTCTGCCGCCCTCGTGGCCAAGCTGATCAATACCGAGCACTGATGGGGGGCTGGGACACGAGAGGAAGGAAGTGGTGGTTAGTGGTGAGATGTCTGGGCTTCATCTCACAGGAGGCGTTCTGCTGCTGTCAAGAATAAAGATGACAATAATCTCCTGATTTATCATATTACTCTGCATCATAGAGCCTGATATCTGTCCAAAAACTATACAGAAACCACATCAGAGTCCTACTGTTGCTTCTTTACCATGAACACACACACACACACACACACACACACACTAGTTTGACTCCGACACATTCATTGTTATGCAGCTATAGATGTCGATGTAGATAAGTAATTAATCACAGTGAGCGATTAGAACTTAATTTATACACATTGTTGGGGACCGCATAATATATTGGTCTAGATTTATTTTGCATGTATTGAGCACAATGTGTTACATATACGTCTTTAACGTTAAGACTGTGTCTGCACTGCAATGTCTTGATATGAATCTGTATGCCAGTACAATATGAATACATATCAGCCATACTGAGCTACATACTGAGCATCCGAAGAAGGGAGAGCCTGTCAGTTCTCTAAGGTCAGTGTAATAGTGTTGATTTGAACATTTTAAAAATGTATTCATCCAGCTGTGAAAAAAGAGACAAAACAGATGAGAAAATGATTGTGATGGTAGATGTTGTTTCTGCCCCAACACTGCACGTGTTGACTTCACTGCTCCCCTCCTCCGTTCGTTCACTTGCTCCCTTACAGATATGGAGCAAAGGGAAGAGCCAGGGCCCGTAGAAAACCAGATCGTCCATAAACAATAAAATCAATCAGGTTTGCCTCGCTGTTTAAGTGGCCTCGCTCGCCTTATTAATCCCGCCCCTAATGAATTCACCCGCAGGATTCTGCCGATCATTAGCTTTCACAGCATAGATTTACTGATGAAATATCCATTCACTTGCAAGATCAAGACACAGTAGCCTAGCAGGCTAGAAGGTTGAGATTTCTTATTTATGCTTTGTGCGCATTGTTTAGTTGGATCTGATCTAATCTGTTTTAGGGGTCGATGGCTTGTTCACCACAGACTATGTCACATTTCAGCACATAACAAATACTCTTTTACCTACTGTATATGATAACAATGCATGTATTTGTATTGTGCTGTGACAATGTATACAGTTGCCACATGGGTAGTTATCATCTTCTGATAGTGAACGTGTGTCTGGGCTATGACTGTATCCTGATATGAACCCATAGTGCAGACTGTGGTACAAATAACCCTCATTATGACAGTAGATATAAAGAGAGCTAGTATAAGTAAAGCTCTGAAGCACAGTGAGAGAAATATCCCCAGGCCAGTGACTATTTTCTCTGGAGTGACAAAGTCATTTTAGTCTATAGACTAACAAACCGTTTACCATTTGTGTGAGTTTAGTATTACTGAGTTAATATAGCTCAGCCCATGTACTTAAAGATCTCCTCCAGACATGTTTTAATACACAAAATACTTTGCTTTGAATAAAAAATGATGTCTGATAGGGTTTTTCCATATCAGACATCATTTTTCTTAAGGTCAATAATCTAGTTTATATAAAAAAAATAAAACCTTAAAGCCGAGGTTCACCTTCTTATCATAAATGACATGTGTGTTTTAAGGAGTTGGTTGTCAATGCAGACTTAACATTTTCCCCTTGAGGGACAGAGATCAATCACAGCTGCCAACTGCTCGGAGTGGGACAGTTGATGAACAGTGACCTATGACAGCGACCGGAGCAAAGATGAGCGTCTGCTGCCCCCTGGTGGTGGAAACCACGTCACTACAGATGGGATTTGTTCAGATCTCACAGGAATAAACAAAAAACTATATTGTCATTGTAAAATCTATTAAACTCAATTGAATATAATAAAAATAATAATAATAATTCCAAGGTGACTTAAGAAATTAAAGATATTGACGAACATAATACAAGGAGGAATGTAGCAGGAACTATTCACTTGCCCGTAAACAAACTTTATAATGTTGCCCAAAATGTTGAACTTCCAGAGTACACAGGTTTAAAATGTATAACAATGAGATCATTTGCTCTTCTCTTGTCAATTAAGATGCTACAACTGTGGAGGGGCCGGCCACCACGCCAAAGAATGCCAGTTGCCCCCTCAGCCCAAAAGGTGCCATTTTTGCCAGAGTGTGTCCCACATGGTGGCCAGCTGTCCAGGCAGAGCCCAGCAGCAGCAGCAGCAGCAGCAGCAGCAGCAGCAGCAGCAGCAGCAGAGTTCCTCTCCGGGCTCTCAGGGAGCAGCTCCTTCACCCAGGGCTGAGGTGGAGGAGCACCGCCAGGCCTCCCTCTGAAGCCTCAGAGTCATTCAGGGAACGTGTGAGATTTGTCACTAGAACAGCCCTCATAGAAAGAGCTACCTCATGTTTTATTTATTGAGTGGCCATAAGAGGCATCACTTTAATATTGGTGTGGTGCCACTTTTTGGGGTTAGTTTTTATGTTTGTTTTTTTCTGACTTAGATAAGTGTCTTATCTTTGGAATTACAACAATCAGACGTCCTGTTGATTCAGCCGTGTGGCGGCCACAGATATTAAGGCCGTGTTTTCAGACTGACTTGACGTGATGTGTGCCTCTGTTAACCGAGCCTGCTCACGAAAAAATGCAAACACAAAAGTCTTGCTGGTTTACAACACTTAAAAACATAGAGAGAGAAAAAAAACAAGCATCCTGAGCTGCCAAATACTAGTGGGAATATATATCATCAGGTTTCATAGTGAAAAATGAATGTCACAACAACACAAGTGCCATAACCTCTACTTTCCAACGGGGTTGATAAGAGATGCTTTCAAATACCATATTCCATCAGACACAGCATAATCCAACCACACACACACCAGTGGAAAACAACATATCTATTTTTCAATTAGTGGTGAAATGTATGTCTTAATACCAAATTGAATAATTTAAATGTATATGCAAGACCAATATTGATTGTATGGCAGGCTTTGTCTGCAGAACAGTATTAATCCAAAGAGAAGGTTTTTACATATATTATGGATTTCTTCACATTAACAATACTTTCTCAGTTATTGTACTTGAAAGCTGCAAGAAAAGAAGAAGGGAGGAGTTGAGACATGTAGGTTTTTTTGGGGGCGTTGCCTTCACTAGATTTGGTGAGGGGAATGTATATAGATATTATGTTTTTTATACTAACTATTTATTCAATAGTGTCCCCGACATTGTTTCATCTCTCTGTCACTTGTTTTGACTGAAGAGCAGACTGAGAATGTCAGAGGATCAATTCTTTTCTTTCAACGTGGGCTGTGACTCAGGAATATCTTTGTACCTCTCAATACCAATACACCTCACATATGCAAAGGGTTGTCCTCCTCATCACTCATGCTATGAGTAGGTTACAACATTTCTGGCACATGCTGGCCATTGCTGTGTAATTGTTCACTGACAGTGTTGATTCATCTACAACACTGCACAAAGATCACAACATTCAAGTGTGAGGTACTTGATGTGATCAACCTGCATTCAGTGAATTTAGCGCCTTCATTGTGAACTCAGGGAGAAGTTTTCTTACAGTTTCTTTTCGGATGTGTTATTTACTTTGGGTTCCGAGAACATTCAGGGCACTGATTGCCAAAAGAGCCATGCACTATCTTTATGTTGTCATCTGCCTGACCAAATACAGCAGCTTAAATGAACCATTCACTCTTAACAATATTCAACATTGTGTATATTTCAGTATGATATCGATGCATTTCTGGGTATAAAGTACTTTACTGTATTTCACGTGTGGACATATGGTACAACTTGGACAATGTCAAATGCCATTATAACAATTAATTGTAATGACAGAACCTTTTTTTTTCGGTTAAGTAGCAAAAGTTATTGTTTTTTTATGGTAGCTTAAGAACCGTAAAAGGTCTGAGTTGCTATAATGTAGCCTTTTCTTAACCATTCACACTGGCATATTTACTTTGAACAGTCCTGCTCTGATGAGACTGCAGCTACCCATTGACTTTTTCACAAGTCAACGCAAACAGGGCAATCATTTTTCAAATGTTTGTTTAAGATGCACATAGTCACTGTCTTTTCCACCATGTGAATATAATGTTCATGTGAGTCTGCATGATGATTAGTAGAATAACAGATTAGCTTTGTACGTGTAATAAAGGGACTGGGACTGCTGATGGCAGAGCACAAATGATGTGTCAAAGCATCAGTACCAATCATCATTAAGGATCATTAAGGATCGATTATGTACTTGAGTCCACCATGATGCATGTTTTGCTGCAGAACAATGGGGTTTAATTTACCATTGATAATACTTTTAGTCCCTGTGATCCGTCTTGTTTCTTGTTGGCTGTATTAGTTCTTATGTGTGCGAGAAGACAGAAATTGTCTTCTATCTCTAATCTATACCAGTCTACCTCAGGTGTGATTTTGGTTTTAATAAGGGCAGCTTGGTAACAGCATGTCCCAAAAAACCAATTTTGTAAGTATTGTAAATTTTTTTTGTTTCTTTAGTTATCAAATATTTATTACTTTGTTCATACAGTTCACTTGAGTATATTGTGTGTCACCTCAAAAAGCTTTTGGTGTCTTTATGCTTATTGTTGCTGCCAACATGATGAGAGATGAAGCCAAACTTCTTTACAGGTGAAAGAAAGAAAGACAAAAGAACTGACTACAATGTTTTCTTTCATGTTTCAGACAAACACCCAGAGCTGATATATCAACCATTTTTTTTATCGTTCTGGTGATGTTGTTGCAGACAAAGAATGTTTTGCATTTTAAATGTTCATGTTGACTTTCTGGGTGTGAGTTGGAGTAAGTTGACTATTGACTCAGTGCCCAGGGTTGTGCCGCAGAACAACGGGAAATTAAAGATCAAAAGTAGAAAGGATTCGTTTCTTGTGTCTACATTTTGTTAATTACTGTCAGACCTTTTCTATGACACAAAGGTCAAATTTTGGATCTCATTTTATGCAGTGTTTGCAAAAGTAATATTCAGTATTAGCAAACGTTTTGAGGCTTTCATGTGTTAAACCTTAAAATCCATCCCAGGTAAAGTTCCTCTGACAATCAGCATTTTTTTCTATTTCATTTGACACATAATTGTGTATATATATATATATATTAATAAAATGGCAGGGATGTGATTGGAAAGTGGTTGATGGTTTACTGTCCCAGTTTAGGCTTAACAAGATTAAGATTAATCAATAAAGCATAATAATGGGCTAAAAGCTTTTGTAAAAGTTGCCGTTAAGGAAGAAATAAATTGGCATGTTGAATTAAATCTGTGCATATGCTTCATATTCACAGATACTGAATGTCGGCCCTCTATAAGAACATGGATGATGCTGTGCCAGGTCAGAGGGCGTTTTAGTGTTCTTTGCGGGGGGGAAAAGAAGACTTTATTTTGAAATGCGTAACCGGAAGTCGTCTCGTTCCGTCCACCGCCGCGCCGCGCCGCAGCCCGCGCGCTCTCACGTCCAGTGAGCGAGCGAGCAGAGCGAGAGCGGCGGTAATGGCTGCCAGGGAGAGGGAGGAAGAGGAAGACACCACATGAACCCCCGAGCAGCGACCGACAGGTGAGACTGGAACGACACCTGGCAGCGACTCATCCGGAACATTGTCTCCGCGGCCGCGGGTCCACTTGACTCGCAGGTGTGTGTGTGTGTTCTGAGGAATCCGGTTCGGTGCACACACACACACACACACACACACACACACACACACACGGGACAATAAACTGTCAATGCCCAGTATTTACCACGCACGCCTCCTCCACGCCCCAGCGTCGGTCCGGGGGAGCAGAGAGGAACTTGTTCAGATATGAATAATATAATCTCTCTCTCTCTCTATATATATATAAATATAAAAGCTTGGCGCGGACTCGCGTGTCGGTTGTGCCGCCGAGAGCTCGTGACTCTTTGTTAGCGGCTGTTAACGTCATTAGCTCACGTTAGCTCACCGACAAGGCCACTTAGCTGTTAGCCTGTTAGCCAATCAGCCAAGAGGACGATGTGTGTGTGTGTGTGTGCGCGCGCGCGCGCGTGCGTGTGACCGTGACCGAGGGGAGATGGTTTCTCATGTGCAGAACGTGACAGTGTCTGATGGTGAAGTGTTATGATCAGTCCAGCTGAATGGCCCTGTGCAGGTACAGGTGAGTTACTGTCTTATGTTTTGCCCCAAACCCTGGTGTTGTTGTCAATCTAAAGAAATACCAGTTAAAGTAAAGTAGAGCTGATGTAACTGTACCTTTCACTAATTAACAACAATGTTGTCAATAGATCAATCACTCAAGTCATTTACCAAGCAGCAGAATGTCAGCCACTCTTCCAGATATTCAAATATGAGCAGTTGCTTCTATCTTATTACTCTACATCATCGTTGTGTGTTGGACTGTCGGTTGGATGAAGTGAGAACTTTAACTAGTCGTGACTTGATTCATTCTAAAAATAAATGATCCGCAAAATAATAATTAGTCGCAGCCCATGATGTAAGTTTCTTTGAAATGTGCTCTTACACTTGAAGATAACTGAGTATTTGATTATTGATTATTTACTGAGGGGTGTGGGTCTGGCAGGTGGAACGGGAGGTAGAACGGCAGGATAACCCTAACCCTAACCCTAACCCTGATGGGGACGAGTGACATTGATTGTGTGATTTGACCTCTTTTGGTCAGACGTGTGAACTTCTTTATCGTGGCATGACACGTTCCGGTGAAGCATCACATGTTGATTTGACTTGTACCCTCATGCAGGGACATACGATCATGAACACTGTAACAAGGTAACACAAGGACTCTGTGACAGAAACCAGTTTGTGAACCTCAGCGTGGATTTGTGTTCGCTGTGTGTTGTGGTCACCTTGGTCAAACAATGTTGTACTTGTCCAGAAGAGAGCGCAATAACAAGATAATGTTGGATAATCTTCAGTAGATCATCATCGGCATTTAAAGACCCTGAAGTAATACTGACTGATGTATTCCACTTAAAATATGAGGCTGCTTGCTGACAAGCAATATGACTCATAAGAATTTGATGTGAACAATAACTAGAGGAATTGTGTATATTAAAGGATATGTGTAATAATAAAATGTCCAAGTTTGTTTTAATCCAGTACTCTGCTGTAATTGTTCCTCCTGCATCCAGACCCTCCTCAGCCTGGCTGAGTCTTGTAAAGTCCACCAAACCAATACTAACGCCCACGTTGTCTCCCCACAGTGAGGACTAGGATGGTAAGCAGCCAGCCGAAATACGAGCTGATCCAGGAGGTGGGGCGTGGCAGTTACGGCGTAGTCTATGAGGCGGCAGTGAAGCGCACAGGGGCCCGTGTGGCGGTGAAGAAGATCCGCTGCCACTCTCCGGAGAATGTGGAGCTGGCCCTGCGCGAGTTCTGGGCCCTCAGCAGCATCCAAAGCCAGCACCCGAACGTCATCCACCTGGAGGAGTGTATTCTGCAGCGGGACCAGCTGGCCCAGAGGATGAGCCATGGGTCCAGCTCCCCGCTCTACCTGGAGGTGAGGATAAAGAATTCACTGGAACGGTGCTAGTGGAAGATAGATGTCTCTCAGGTGTGTTGGTTCAGTTGGTTCAGTTGGTTCAGTTGGTTCAGTGATTCTGAGAGGTGTCGTAGGTGCTTAAGAAAGCCTGATGAAGCCATTTCAAGTGATGGACTGTGTCGATGCTGTGGCTGCAGGTAATTACCTGTGAACGGATAATAAATGGATTAGATTACATCCACGTGGATTTAGAAATGAAGTCTGTTTCTCTTTGGTTCTTTCTGAGCTGATTGACCAAGTAGGTCACCAGGTCATTTCTTTGTCTGACAAATTCATCCTTGGGACTGCCAGACCGAGCAGGTGTGTCTTCATAATAGTGCTAGAGGAACAACCAGTCCGTCAACTTCTTGACAATTACAAAGAGCTGACACCAGATAGATATGTAACACCAGTCAGAATAAAACAAATTTGTGTTGTTTAGTGTGTGTGCTACATCAGATATGCCAGTAACTGTGGCTCTTGTTAATCAGCAAGACTTGACGGCATTAAACGTTTTTTTCATATACTTCTGTTCATTTATAATGAAAGTTTACAGTGAAAATAAACCCCAAACCCTCCTGACATTATAACAAAACTCAAGTTTAAAGCTGGTAAATTGATCTATCAGTTAATTTTTTCTGATGGTGATCTGCTCCTGACATGTCCCCCAGTTAAGGCATCATTTACATTACACCCCTTCCAATGACACATCTTTTTAACATCTGACGAGTGATTCTTTGCTGGCTGATGATGGCAGGTATCAGAGGAAGGAGGCAACACTTGTTGGTAGGTCATGTGTGGACTAAAGTCCTGTACACACTACAAATACATGCAAAAATACTCTCTTGCAAATATTCACACCATCAAAACTATTAATAACCAGCATCGATGCAAATATTCGACAGTCACAGAAGTGCTACTTCAGAAAAAACAATGACTTCAGTATCATTCAGTGATGATGACCTTGTCACCAAAATATAAGGCTTTAGTCACATGAAAAGAATTTCATCCACTGCATCATGACATCCTGTGTCGTATTCTAGATGATCACAGGGATGTTTCTTTTTTTCCATGCACTGCTGAAATATATTTGCTTTACTCAGTTTGAGATACTTTAATAAGGTAAACATGGAGGTCAATGATGTTTTATTTTTGGCAAACTTAGTGTGTTATTTGAACTCATTTTCTGAGATGACTCGAATGGCAATTTCTAAATATTGGCACTTGAAGATAAAGACTGAGGATCTCAGTTCTGGCTGATGTGGATCAGCAGAAGAGCTGGAAGTTTCTGGTTGGATCAGTGTTGTCCATGTCCCCCCTCCCTCAACCTGCCTGCAGCCTCACAGGCGCTCTGCCAGAGTCTGATTATAGTCTCTCAGCAACACTGTCACTCAGGCTATTGTCAAACCATTCATTCAGTTTTCTGCAGCGCCAGCATTGGACACTTTCCCAGAATCCCTTTATTCCAGCTCTTTTTTTTTTATTGCTCTGTAATGTTCCAGTACATGTTTACAGAAGAACAAATGATAATAGGACAGAGTTATCTGACCGCACAAACTGGGGGATAATTTGCACCTATTCTCTCTGGTGTAGTGGATTCCTTGGCTAGTGGCTTATCAAACACTCTGCAGCCATTTTTCTTTTACAACGATGTTTCCACTAGGAATTTCTATCACTTCTGCAGAGTGCTGCATGGTCGGGCCCGCACGAGCATGACCTGAACACAACAACCCTTCTGTATTTTTTTATGTACAGCTGGTCCATCTTGCCAATGCTCCAGACGAGCAAGTTATAAAATTTGGGAGGTGTGCAACCCCGCAAAACCAGACCAACGGCTGCCACGGGAAGTGCCGTCAACTTGACGTCAACGCCCCCGTGCACACGGACGGGAACGGCGAGCATAAATCCGGCCTGTGGGCACCTCGTACATGACTGTGAAAAGGCAGTGTTTTATAGGCGAGAGGTGGATTGTTTTAACGCCCAAAATCAAATGTGCTCTGCCCATTGTTCGACCAATGTGACCAAAACCTGAGAGGCAAACTGCACCAGATATTCCCCATTCTTGGCCCTATTCTTGTTAAGTGGTTACACACTATATTCTTTTCTTCCACTTTTAATTTTGTTCAACCAACTTCTGATTCCCTCTGCAAGTTAAGTCAATAAGTTATACTCAAACTAATTTTTTTTTTTAGTGTACGTTATTCTTTTGCAAACCTGTAGCTTTTCAGTGCTTTGTCCAAAACACCATCGATCAAGTCCCACAATCGCATCCCCTTTAATCTTAATTTAGTGTGAGATGGATGAAGCCTCGCAGATTTGCGGTCCACTGTGAAAGGGGAAGATTAAATGAACTCACTTCCTGCAGCGGGGATAAAAGATGAGAGGCCTCACACGCAGCTTTGACTTAAAAAATGTCCCACGATGGAAGGTGGCAGACGACACGTTATGAATACAAAGCCGGAGCAGCCTGGCCTTGTTTAGGTATGAGTGACGTTTTGTTCTCCTCGCACTGCAGAGCTTTGCGCCCTATCCGTGAACATGTAAGTTAGTGCAGACTTAATGTGAAACAATGATTTTGGTTATGCTTGATGCAGCGTTGTCTGTGGGGTTGAGATAGTGCTTCTGTTTGTTTTAATATCCTATAAATGCAGCTGTTGGGCGACTTGTTTCGTGGCTTACTCATGGCTGTGTAGATTATTTTTTTCTCATGCGTTCAGCAGGATCACATCAGCTTTTATCTTTGCTAGAGACACTCGTGCCTAGAATAAAATTTCTGCTACCACGCCGATGCTGCTGGCTTCATTAACACTTTTTTTGTGCTTATGGCACAAGGGAGCGCCTCACTCCTAGTCAAACTGAGGCAGGGCATACCACAGACTGTATATAACGATGGACGACATGACCGCCCACAAAAATGAAGTCAAAACATCTCGATTGCCCCCTGCTGGCTGTAAAGCCCGCCTCCATTTGAGTTGATTGGAAGTGGGCCAAAATAAAATGGTCAAAGTACAAAAGGTAGTTGACTATATTTATACCTGTGGCTTGTCAGAGCTTGTTGTGTGTAACTGCACCTTGGTCCGTCACTGTTCAGTTCTGTGTCTTTAGACAGGTTTCATCTTTTTTGCTTGTTTTTAAGAATTAACATCCAAAAGAAATCAGATCATGACTTGATAATTGAAGTACTACACTGGATTCAAAATGATTTCTGTGAATTTTCTGTCAATTCTTTTGCACAGTACAAAGCTGAAGTTGATGGTTCATTGTCATGAATTTACCATATTTGTCACAGAAGTAAGGCTCGAAAAATGTCATTATTAATACTATGTTATGTCATTTTTTGCCTTAATTCTATCAAGATCTGGCTCATTCAAGTGTGTGCAGCGTGCAGACACTGACTGCTCCTGAGACTTCACCAGTGGTCTCATGTTGACTTGTTTTTCTCTCTCTGTCTTTCCACTGTAGCTGGTGGAGACGTCTCTTAAAGGGGAGATCACCTTTGACCCGTGCTGTGCCTACTACTTGTGGTTTGTCATGGACTTCTGTGACGGGGGTGACATGAACGCCTACATTCTGTCCCGCAAGCCCAGTCGCAAGACCAACACCAGCTTCATGCTGCAGCTGGGCAGCGCCCTGGCCTTCCTGCACCGCAACCAGATCATACACCGTGACCTCAAACCAGACAACATCCTCATCTCGCAGGCCTGCACGCCCGCCGGGTCGTCGGAGCCCACCCTCAAAGTGGCCGACTTCGGCCTGAGCAAGGTCTGCTCCACCTCGGGCCTCAACCCAGAGGAGCCGGCCAGCGTCAACAAGTGCTTCCTGTCCACAGCTTGTGGAACAGACTTCTACATGGCCCCGGAGGTTTGGGAGGGCCACTACACGGCCAAGGCAGATATCTTTGCCCTGGGGGTGATCATCTGGGCCATGGTGGAGCGCATCACCTTTGTGGACGTGGAGACTCAGAAGGAGCTGCTCGGGAGCTATGTGCAGCAGGGCTCAGAGATTGTACCCTTAGGGGAGGCGCTGCTGGAGAACCCAAAGATGGAGCTGCTGATCCCCGCCCGGAAAAAGAGCATGAACAGCCACATGAAGCAGCTGATCAGGGAGATGCTGTCGGCCAATCCTCAGGAACGGCCCGACGCCTTTGAGCTGGAGCTCAGACTGGTCCGTATTGCCTGCAGAGAGCTGGACTGGGACACGTGATGGACGCGCAACGGCACCACAGACTCAGTCGATCAAGCACATGTACACATCTCATCAACTACTGTTAACCTAGATGGTCACATAACGGGGGGATTATTGTGTTTTTGACTTGGGAACAATAACTAGAATAGTCATTGTTTGTATCATGGTTTAAACCTGATCCACTTTCCAAGTGCATACAGTCCTCTGCTGGCTTTGTCTTTATAATGAAGAGGAGAGGTTTGACACCCGCTGCTGCTGCTGCTGCTCCTCAAAACTGCAGCTTAGTCTCAGGCTAATCACATCACAGCTTCCACTTCGTCCATACAGAATCATTCGAGCATGATGAAGAATGACCCGAAAAGTCCCGGATTTGCTTTGAAGTGAAAGTCAAAACAGTTTTGTCTACAAATACCATCTTGGACTCGGTGCTAATTGTTAAAAAATGCAATATGAGACATAATCCTGTGATTTTTTTTTTTACAGTCCAAAGGGCCAGTATGAAAACCTAGTCACCCGAATGTGAAGGAACCTGACATCTGAACTGCAGAACTGATTTCTGCCTGTCATCACCACCAGCATCAATATGTACATTCAGATTTGATTCTGTTTTTGCATCAAATGCAGACATGCACTGAATGCTCAGGTAATACAAACATATAGCATGATGGTATTTGGAGACAAAACATCTACAGACAAGTTCAGTTTCGCTCGGCAGTCTTGGAGGGTAAGAGAACCAAACTTTGGTGCTGGAAGATAACTTGTTTTTGTCCGTTGGCCGTGTGGGCAGAGGATGCTTTATCAGTCGGTGTCCACCCCGCAGGTTGTTGCAGTTGGCGTTGTTCTTCTTTCTCCCTGTTGCAACCGTCAAGATAAGTGAATCGGTCCCAGACACATCCATAACCAGTTCACTAGAATGTATCATGATGGAGACACGTCAGCTTTATTTATATGGAGCCTTATACACAAAACACTGGATGTTAATGACAAAGCGCTTCACGCAGTCGGTGAGGACGAGAGTCCAGAGGGAGAATCTGGTTGGTCACAACTGGGGCGAGCTCATTTTCAGACGGTGTGCTTATTTTCATGGTTTTGGCCATTATTCCTATTGATGATGATGATACAGATACATTCACTAAGTTAATTGACCCACACTGTGTCCAGGTCACGTAGGATATTTTTGCTATACCGTTTATGGTAATTTTGTGGGGAACCACTCACTGAAATGACAACGAAGAAATTTAATTAGCTGTAGCAAGCTAATGTAAACTTATTAACATTGAGTTTGAGTTTGTAGAACTAACTCGATGTAATTTAATGATGTATTAAAAAAAGTTATGTAGGTCTCAGGTAAGACGTCACAGCCTCATCAGTTCATGGTTCCAGTTTTAAGACACACAGACCCATGTGGACTTTAAACTGGGAAACAGTGAAAAGGCTTCTGCTGACTGTTTCCTGTAAGGCTACGGACCCAGCGATCATTGATTTTATCAAGTGTAATCGATAGAGGTGCATATAATGAAAGTAATTGTCCGCTGCAGTGAAACACAATGCTTCTCCGATTTTTATAATAGAAACACATGAAATGTATCTTAGAAATACAACACAAAAGGCAGAATTAAGCTTTTAACGTTTTCCCATATTTGGACACACAATTGTTTATCTGCTTTGTCATGTTTAAGGTAAACTTCCCTAAGTCTAATAAATGATAAGACATTATATTACCATAACTAACTACGATATACAGTAGCATGTGGGACAGCTGTTACACAGCCTCCCCACCACAAACTTCCACCACAGTTAACAGAATAAGCTCCTCGTCATCCTCGGGCGACCATAACTAGTCACTGTGCAGGTGCACACTATGTTCCTTATGTGTATTGGATTTAGTGTTTCGTGTCTCCTCCCTGTGGTTGACGATCATCTGTCGGCGAGTTTACAACCTGTGTTTTTAAATTTTCTTTTTGCCCCATTGGACTTAATTGTAGCAATGTGGCCATGTTCCGACAGAATACAATGTCATCATAGCCAATAGAAATAATGACCACAACTATGAGGGGAAAAAAACAAGTCTTACTAAACCAGGATCATCCAATGATTGATAAGAAAATCCAAAACTGAGCACACCACAAAAAAAGTAGAAGTGTGTTCGACATTCAAGAAGACTTGTGTGGAATGACTCGCCCACACGTGACAGACAGACCTACGCTGGACAGAACTCCCCGTGTTGCCTAAACATTCATTTAATTATGTAAAGTGAGCTGCTGAATGAGATGAATATTCATTTCTGCGTCCATTTAGACCCGAGCGAGCCAACGGGGCTCAGGGATTCAGTGACAGCACTTTTGCAGCAGATTTTTTGGGGCTTTTATGTTCAGTCCTACAGTAACTCCAGTCGGCATCACGTGGAGGAGCTCTGCGAGGCTGGATCGGGTGTGATAACTGCGTCGCTCGTTTGTTTATCAGCCGAACACAATGTCTGCCACGGTCTACTTATGCATGCAGTGCCTCTCACCTTCAGGCAAGAAGCGAGAGAGGAAGACACCATGAGCCAGATGATCTCTGCTCTTTTTCTTCCTTTTTTTCATTTTCTCCTTTGACACACAATACTGTTGTGTTTAACTTGATCTCCTTTCACTGTGTCACTGCTCTTCGTTTCCTCGGGCTCCGGATCTTACAGTAATCCCTTTCTTCATGCTTCCGACAGGCAAATTCTAAGCCTATTAAGATGTTGCAGCACTTGGCAGGGGATCAGGCTCGGGACCCCCTTTGCCATTCAGGTCATACATAATTTGTGCACTTTTGCACATTTTTTTTTTAAACGAAAATCCCCCCCAAAAAACTAAACAATCTTGGATCCTTCGTTGCTCCTTCGTTGCTCTTGATCTCTGGCGGCAGATCAAGTATCCTTCAACTTGTTGCCAACATTCATCTGCTATACGGCCTTAAATTCCCCCTGTAGCTGTAATCGTTTAATCTCCTGTTAGATGCGATTCAAATTTGCCTTATTTCAGAAAGTCAACGCGTTTTTTTGTTTGACACGAGACCGAGAAGAATGATGGGTAGAGGCATTTCTGGCCAGTATTCTTCCTTTCACCCTTTTAGAGACGGGGCGAGGGGGGGCGGCACTTACTTTCTTATTAGGGTTTGCCAAACAAATTCTCGGTCTGTGCTTATCCAGAGATTTCATCCTATGATTTGTTGTATTCACTTTCTTTGCACATGTGTAAATACTGTATAGGATCAACGGGGGACGAACGAGGTTGATGTACATTTGACTGGATGTGCTCTGTTTTCAAGAGCCTGACTTGTTTGTAAATTGCTGTGATGGATTCAGTTTTTCTTCAGCTCTTAATCGCGCCTCAGTTTACTTCAATCATTGAAAAGATGTGATATATTTACAGGTTAATACTGTCGGTGTGCTAGTGATATTGGTATGTTTTACATTGGCCTATTGTTTTGTGATTTTTGTGAAAGCAAAGCTGGTCTACGATTCGTCTGGTACCGGACCATCTGGTAATGGAACAATCTCCTTTTGGAATTGTGGGACACAAGCAAGTTCACCACTTTAGCGCATATCTGATCCAGGACCGTCATACACCGTGTCCTGGCACTCGGGGCAGTTCAGTCACTGTGTGGCTCATAAAGTTTGGTACATTAAAAATGTTGAAGGTAATCATTCACCTGGTCGTAGGCAGTTTGTTTCAGTGACTGTGTGGGACCAATTGACGTCATATAAAATGCAAGCCTAAGATCGATACATAGATGGTGTCGGACGATGCAGGGTTTCTTTTTTCACTCGCCCACTGGAGTGGTGCTCAGCAGTGGTGAGCTCAGTGCTGCCCCCAGCAGCCAGATACTATACTACGGGAGTGACTAGTGGCCTGAAGCTGCTTTCAGATCACAGTGGGTGAAGGTAGAGATAACAACGATGTTTGTGTTTGTTGTGTTAAGGTTAAAATGTAATTTAATTGTAACACTCCGTTACATTTGGACTAGGTCATATTGACGCATATATTTACTCCCCATTTGATACAAGTAGTGATGAACACTATAATGCAATACACTGAGGAAGTGTAGCTGAAATATATTTTTCTCAGTCCAATCACCAGTCATACTGTGTAACGCAGCTTCAGGCCACTAGAGGCATCTTTAAACACTGCTGCTGAGTTCCACTCCAGTGGTAAACAAAGAAGACCGGCGCTGTGCCATCTTCTTGTATTGACTGTGAAAGAGTGTGTGTGGATTCAGAAAGTTGGTCCTATCGCCCTTTTCCTAACGTGCGCCTTATGTAATCGTAGGACATTTGGAAGAGATTAAATGAAGTTTATTTAAAGTGGCGTGAACACCTTTCAATCACTGTTGAATGGATGGATTTTTAATAAAAAAGGAATTGAAATAACGAGCGACGTGCTTTGAAAGAAGCGGAGCATGTGAATGGCATCACAACTCATCATTTACTCCTCAGGCTCCCCCCCTCCTGTCCCACAATGCACCATGGGTAATTGCGCTAATGCAGTACACCTGATGGCTGCACACTCCCTGTGCTCCATCACGTCCTCTGATCCGAGAGGCTTCACATCAGACCTCCTACAGAACCGCTGCAGCTGCTGCATTGAAGATACTCTGTCATGTGGAGCCAAGGTAAGATTGCGTCGCTCCAGAAATTGGGCCTCGTGCAAGAACATCCCTGTGTCTTAAATGTCTCTTACATTCCTTCGTATGCACAGGCAACGTCGAATTCATGAAACACTTCTGTCTCCAGCAAGTTGTGTGACTTAACTGCGTAAACATGATGAATGTCACCTGTGCGTAATTGAGCGAGCGTGCACGAGGGTAGAAAATGACGTGTGACAATATACTTCCTGTGTCATGTCAGGAAGTGTTCGTTCATGAAAAAAGGCATCATATAATAAAAAAGAACTTTACGAGATTGGAGATTAAAGTCCTGATTTCAGAAATGAAAGTGATTTTGAGCAGCGTCAGCAGCAGTTAAGTGACGGACTAAAGCAGAACTGTTGATGCTGAGTCGCCCTTGAGTCATGGCAACATACAGAGGTGTCATTTACATATTTATATTAACGTTTTATATATTTTATGTAATTTATATGTCAATGATTGCTTTAATGTGAAAATTATACTCTAAAGAGGAGAGAATTGGTGAATGCCGCAAGTTTTCCCAAAGAACACAATTTAAGAACAAACCTGTTCTTACAAACGGTTCTTGCATGAGGCCGATTGTCGTTGCACTTTCTAAATAGTTTTTTGCTGAGAAATTAACCTAATTCAGTTTGGTTTTTTTACCTTTTTTTCTTTCACACAGTTTGCAGCCAGTCCACCGGTGGGTTCACCAGTCACAGTGCGGTGACATCAAAAGTGTGTCCATCTTCTATTAGTGCCAAGTTACAACAGTGTGTAGATCTGAGGACGAGATGACAATTTGGTGAGATCGGATTCAGTCATTGTTCCGCTCTGCTCTCGCCACAGAATGCCGCTCTTCAGATTCTGCCCTGCACAGTGTCTCAGCTTCTGTCCGCCTCTCAAGTCGACAAGGGAGCCTTCGCAATCGGTGACTTGGAACTCAACCAGGTACAAGGGCTCATCGATTGTCATTAGTTTTGCAGGTATTTAGTCATAAAGTTATAAAACAACACCGACTATGAGTTTAAAAAATAGAAATGGTGTAAGAGTACCTTCATTTAGTTACAATGCTTTTAATCGGTTAATTCTTCAAGTGTGTTTTTGTCTGAGGATACATCTTATTTGCTTGTGCTTTTCTTGCTGCAGGTGTCTGTCGTCGGCGTCGTCCGAGAATGTTCCCCCTTGGCGACCAGCGTCCGGTACTCTGTGGACGACATGACCGGTCCCCCGTTAAATGTGAAGCAGTGGGTGAACACCGAGGCCAGTGGCAGCAGTCCGCTCTGTTCAGGGCTACAAATGGAAAAACTGCCGACTGGGCCGTTTGTGGTAAATGATCAGTTTCAAATTTCTCACAGGACGGCGCAATTGTGGCCGTTGCTTCTCCGGGATCGTACGTGAAGGTTACAGGAAACCCACGCAATATCAGAGTGAGTAATGCAAAGACGGGGTTTAGTGATGAGACAGGCTAAGGACAGGTTTTCTTTTTTGAGTCTTGTGATCAAGTATAACAATATCAGTTTCTATTTTTGCCTTAGGGTCAAAGGTATTTGATGGCCATGAATATCCGTTGCATCGAGGACCTGAACGAGATCACATCCCACATGTTGGAGGTGGTACAAGCCCATATGCAGCTTTCTGGAAAGGTATTGGACCTTGTGGGTGAGTTTTGCCTGCTTAATGTTTATTGTAATGGAAAAACTGATGACGCCGAAGTCGATAATCAAGCAGCCGTGGATGTCTTGCACAGAAGTGTTTATTCAGATGCTCAATATTAAGGTTTCTTGATGGATACTCGCATCACAAGTGTCATCCAAAAACCTGGATAGTGCAGTGTCATCCGCAAACCTGCCCACTCCCAGTCTTGGGGTATTTAACCTCCTGAGAGCCACACGTGTCGTTGTCTAACCCACTGAGGAGACACCGTCCTATAGAGTCTTCTCTGCCTGTCGTGTTGCTCTCTGTCTGTAATCTATACCTCAAGACACACTCACCTATAGTCTAGATTCTAACCGGTGCCTCAGCTCCTTAACGTCTAAGGTAACCTGCAGTCAAAACATCGGCTGGAAAACACAGGGTTCCAGAGACGGAGACCTCTGAAGAGTAAACAACCCCTCTGAACTAGTCTCCGCGAGCAGGGAAGAACATTCTCGTCCGCTCTTATTGTTGCTCAGAGGAACATTTGCAATTCTTAAAATGTTTCAATATTTTTTTTAAACGTGCTCATGTCCGTCAATTCAGGTGTACGACGTGAATATGAACACCGTCGCCTCATGGTCTGGAAGTTCCGGCAGTGGACATCCTAAAGGCGTCTTAAAGAATGGTTTGTCTTCAATCCAAGGTCAGGTTAGTGGGTTAAAAGGTTCATTTCACCTAATTTTTTAAAATCATTTTGACTTGGCCAAAGTTGGAAGAAAATGTATATTAACATTGATTTTGTTAAGTGAGCCAACATGAGCAATTCAAGAGCCTGAAAATGAAGGAGCCATATGAATCCAGCTGTCCTTCATTTTATTATTTACACCTATGCTTTTCCCAATTAGACATATCAAAAATGACTCATGAATTTTTGTTTTTGTTTCTTTTTTATGAATGAAAACCATTCACAGTGAAAGTTGTGAATTATCTTGGGTAGGCATGGAAATGAATCTTGATGACTGGTGCTGATTGAAAAATGAAATTGACATAGCAAATACATAGGTGAACTGAAAGATAATGAAGGTTGACGATAATATCTTTGGTCCATAAATCAGGTATACCAATATATGGATGTTGTCACATTTGGTTGTGTGAAGACCTTTTTTAATTTTTAATGCACTAATCAATAGACACTGGCTGGAAAGTCATTTCTTAATTCCTGTCTAAGGTGTTGTATGAAATCAGGAAGTCGTCCGACCGTGATGTAGGCATCAGTTACATCGACCTGAAGACTCAGCTGCATCATCTCAGAGTGGCGGACATCAGGTACAAACTCACCATGCCCTGTGTTTTGTTTATACATTTATGAGTCTTTGTTTGTATGGAGCCTCCCATCTTTGGATTACCGGAACCCACAATGCAAGGAAAATGCAAAAAAGTTCTGGAAGACAGAAACTTACTTTTGCAATCTGTCCCTGTGCTTGTACAGGTCGTCTTTGGCTTTTCTTTTAAATGAAGGCCACGCCTTCCTTACCATCGATGAGCACCATTTCAAGTCAACAGACCCTTATTAGGCCGCCTGGATGCTGGTGACATCAAAATATCGTTGGACTGCAGCTGATCAAAATGTCGGACACATTTCTTATAGTTAAATGTACAGTTTTTGTAAAATTTTGCCATTAATTTATGGGTTGCTGTTGCTCATAGCTTTGGTCCATAGCCTGATGTTGTTATTTGTCACCATACTGATGTATGGTTCAGGCTTCGTTATGTTGACCAAATCATTTAGTTTGTGTTGATTTGTGCGGACCCTGCCAATGATTACTGTATATAAAGAATATCTAAGCATATCCTGTGTCCTTTATGTATTTAAATGACTTTTCACAAAGCACTAAAGGCCACATGCGTTTCTCTGAAGTCCTCACAAGCTTCATCAATTTGAAGTCAAGTAAAGACAAAAATAAGAGACAAGTTACTTTAATCTTTCATTTATTTATTGAATACAAACCCTTTGATTTAATAAGAGCTCTTCCAGTAGCTCCAGATCCAACCCGCTCGGTGTCCAGGAGGCATTTTGCATCGTTCTTCCTTCAGAGCTGCTCAGGATGTCTGGTGTTGGAGAGGCTGTGTGAAGCACTGTATGAGGTGACTGGAACAATAGGGGTATGCCCCATTCGCCCCCGGGGTGTCGGTCAGGACACACTTGACAGGAGAGTGAAGTCGGTCTTAAGGCAACTTTAATCCGTTGTAGACACAGACAGGGTACAGTACAGTCACTGAGTGCATTTGGCTTGCGCGTGTGCGTTCAGAGACACACACTGGCACTGCAGCGTTGCTCATATGAACGTTATAGCGCGAACTGTCTGTGAATTCCCCTGTCTGTACTACTGAATGAAAACAACCCAGAATGCATTGCGCACTTAAAGTGACAGGCACATATTGCTCACAGCTTAACTCTGCTCTTAAAGTAGAAATAATAAGCCAAGATAATAGTCATGAACGAAATATTCAGAGCCTTTCTCACAGCCGCCCCCGAATGTGCGGAGTACATTCGCTCATAAGAAAGGTGACAAAGTCTCTAGTGTCTTATGCAGGGTGACGGTAGTGCTGTCGTCGTCCTCAACGGTCGGGACAGCTGGCAGGGCGACCAACCTGGCCACTGGTTTGGTGTAGTCACGACCTCCGATCTTCACGTCTGCAGAGCGGACGTGGCCATCAGCGCTAGGGTGGACCTTGGTGACATGGCCCATGGGCCAAAGAGCCCGTGGGAGCTGGGGATTTACCAGCATCACAAGAGTGCCCTCTGCAATGTCGGCTCTTGTAGAGTGCCACTTCTGGCGAGTCTGCAGGCTGGGCAGGTAGTTCCGCAGGAAACTGGACCAGAAGCGATCTGCCAGAACTTGGGAGTGCCTCCAGCGACGACGACTCAGGAGTTCGGTCTCTGGATACACGATCTGGGGTAAGGATCCATCCGGGCGCCCCATCAACAGGACATTGGGTGTCACGGGATCGAGGTCGGTGAGGCTGGACGAGATGTACCCCAGTGGCTTAGAATTGAGGCTCCCTTCCACCAGCAGCACGGTCCTTAGTACTTCTTCTGGGACTGGCTGGGCTCCCACTGTGGTGTACAGGGCCGTCTTCACAGAACGGATTTCCCTTTCCCACCTTCCTCCGAAGTGGAGTGCTGCAGGGGGGTTGAAGTGAAAGCTAATTTTCTGCTTGGCAAGCTTCTGTTGCAGATCTGGTGACAGGGCAGCGAACGTCTCTCGCAGCTCCTTCTCTCCTCCCCGGAAGTTGGTTCCCTGGTCGGAGTATAGCTCAGCCGATGTCCCTTGGCGGGCGATGAATCGCCTGAGGGCCATCAGGAACAAGTCGGCGTCGATGGAGTTCAGGAGATCCAAGTGTACACCTCTGGTGGTGAGACACTTAAAGATGATACCCCACCTCTTCTCCATGCGCCTTTCCACCTTCACTTGAAATGGCCCGAAGCAGTCCATCCCTGTCGAGAAGAAGGATGGCTTGAAGAGGCGCAGGTGAGCGGGCGGCAGGTCTGCCATCTTGGGAATCCAGCGTCGGCATTCTGTGCAGGTGTGCTGGTAGCGACGTATCGCTTCACGGTCCTGCAGGATCCAATATGAGCGCCGTATCTCCGCGAGCACCCTCTCTGGCCCAGGATGATGCAGACGACTGTCTAAATCTTGATTGAGGAGTCTGGTAGAGGGGTGGCCAGGATCCAACACGATAGGGTGTACTGCTGTCTGCTCGAGGTCTTCGGCATGATGGAGTCGACCACCAACACGAATGAGCTCCTCTTCATCTATCTCAGGTGACAAGGTGAGCAGTCTGCTGCTGGATGCGACAGGCTTGCCTGCCTTCAGGAGCCGCAGCTTGTCTGGGAAGCTCTCACGCTGGAATCGCTTGATTATGAGGATCTCTGCATTGCGGTAATCTTCTGCAGTACAGCTGCCGCTCTGATCTGCCGCCCCATGCAGCTCATGCGCTGTAGCTTCTAGCAGCTCCTTCCAGGCGTCGTACTGCTTCACCGTAGGAGGGGACGGTCTTCTGAGAGTAGGCGGACTTGATGGAACATCCCCTTAATGTCTGGGTGATGGCGTTTTCCCGGAAGTGCAGTAGCACTCCCAGAAGCGATCCTCCAAGGGTGGGTCCAGGCAGCAGTGAATTGTTCAGGCTCTGGCCTCTGTACTGATAGGAGTAATTGAAGACGACTCTGTTCTTGTCGGTGTGGCTCACCATGTGATGGGGAATGTACCACTCTGCTGGTGTGTGGGTGGTCGGACCCAATAAGCACCAGGGGCCTGACACTCTGAAAGGGCTTGATTGGTAAACCGACCAGGTGGGTGTACCTCTGCTTGAGTCGGTCCATCGGGTAGGACTGGTCAGCCAGACCAAGGCAAGCTGAGGTGAAGGCCCTGGAGACTAGGAAGCTGATCTTTGGATCAGCAGCAGGAGAGATGTGGAAGGACACTGCAGAGCCGCGGAGAGTCTGGACATCTCGTCTGATGGTCCGCAGGGGCAGGTCCTCACGTGTGCCTTGTAGGCCGAGCTCTCGTGCAGCTGCTGACAGGAGCATAGTCATCTCGGATCCGTCATCCAGGATGGCATAGGTGGGTGTAGTACGATTGCCATGACGAAGGAGGACTTTGACGACCTTCAGTAAGACTCTGTTGTCCTCTGGTGGTCGGTCGACGTACAGGACCTCAGTGGCAGAACTCACCAGGCAACTCTCCTCTTTGATCGATGGCCTCGATGGTCGATCGTTGACCTCATGAAGGACCTGAAGGTGTTTCCCTTGGCACAGGCCACAGGGCTTCTTCAGGTCACACTGGGCTGCTTGGTGCGGCCTTGCACAGCGCCAGCACCTCTTGTTGACCCTTATCCAGTCTGTGAGCCTCTCTTTGGTCAGCTTTGTGACCTCTGCACACTGGCTGAGGAAGTGGTCCTCATTTTCACAGAAAGGGCAGTAGGGCTTGGTTCTCCCCTTCTTCCCCTTGAAGCCTCCCGTAGGAGCGCTGTCCTCTGGGCCTTTAGATCCGTGGAGGACAGTAACAAACCGCTGTCCCTGACGACCCTCTGACCTGGACGCTTGCTTCTCTCTCATCCCTCTGGACGATGTCTGTCCGTCGTAGTCCTGACACCACGATTCATACTGGAGCCACTGTGCCAGATTGAGCAGGGTGGGAACAGTCCCTGGCATCGACGGAAGTCAGCTCGTTGCTCTGGGGGTAGTTTACACAGCACATGAGACCCGCAGCGAAGTTCCACATCACCATCAGTGCCCAGTGTCTTGAGAAGGCCGACCAGCGACTGGACATCGAGGGCAAACCGCTCGAAGGCTGTGTCACCACGGCGAACATCAGGTGAGTCTAGGACGCTGGTTATTTTCTTGAGAACTATCTGGTGGGGCTGGTCAAATCTCTCATGGAGGGCTGACATGGTGTCAGTGTAGGGCGTGGCGGAGTTGAGGTGGGAATCTGCTATCAACTTTGCCTCTTCGAACTTCAGGTGATCTACCAAGATCTGATACTTGAACAATTTCGGTCCCAGCTACGGGCAGGAGGTTCTCCAGAGCTATCTTCATACATGCAAACTCACATGGGTCACGGTGGCTGAAGTAGGGTATGGTTGGGCGTGGGCCCCTGTAGGTCTGTTCAGCTGTGGTTATGCTGGCCCTGTCTCTGCGTCCATGGGGCTTGCTGTGTAGAGACTGGAAGCTGCTCAGGCTGTTGAGACATATAGGTTGCTGCATAGGCTGGGGCTCTAGGATGTAGCTGTGTACGTATGCAGGCTGGTGGTGGTTTGGGGGCTGCTGAGGTGCATAAGCAGCAGCATAGGATGTTGCCCTGATGGGTTGAGGCTGGTACGCAGGCTGGTACTGGTATGGGAGCTGTGGTGGCGTCGACATAGCAGCGTGGTACATAGGCCTCGGGGGTGGAGGCTGCACTGCAGGCTGGAAGTGCTGTGGCGGCTGCTGACGTGGATAGCCTGCTGGGTTGTGGAGAATAAGGCTCTCTGCTTAGCTGCTGGGTTTGGAGGTGCAAAGGTTGACTGCCGACCTTCACTAGTGACGCTTTGTGGCGGCTAGCTGACATAGCTTGGCTCTTTATCAGCTATAGCTCCGCCATTAGCTTGTCCAACCGGTCCATCGTTGGTGGAGCTGCTAGCTCTTCACAGTCCGCTGTGTCTGGCCATGGCGGGGGGTCAGGCCAGTCCTCTTTGTCCTCATTATGGACAGGATAGGGGTCATAATGGCTGACGGGTTGTGGCATAGCTTGCTGAAGGCCGATTACTGTGTTGGTTAGCCTCCTCATCTCACGAAATATTCAGAGCCTTATTAACTTCTGGTGTGAGCGGCTCTCACATCTCTGACGGGCTCAAATCTGGGCTCTGGACGGGACCAATCCAGAAGGTGGGTTATCATTCTGGAATGGATTTAGTGTGTTTCGGATCATTTTCCTGCTGCATCACCAGCGTTAGCTGGCGGACGGCCAGCCTGACATTATCTTGCAAGATAAACATGGGATTTTCTTTTTCCTTCAGATGATGGCGAGCTTCCTGGGCCAAGACGATGCCAAAGCATGGTGCTTTCTCCACTGTACTTAATTTTCAGGCCCGGGACAGTTTGTCTGCCCGATGAAGACATAAACTCTGAGATTACTTTTAACCTTTTCCAGCCTCGTGGAAATCAACAATTCTTGATCGTAAGTTGATATTTCATTTGTTTTTTTTACATAAACCAATGTGGCTCTAACCCACACCTTGTATTATTCATTGGACTTTTGTAAATCTGACTCTTATTAGTTTTTGTTGATATCGTCAGTCAATGGGTGAAATGTGTTTAATCATAGTTGTAACTTTGGTGAAGATCTGACCACATTTAAAACAAATGCAGACCGTTGAACCCTAAAAGAAAAGGCTTCACTTACTTTGTCTTGCCACCTTTCAGTATTCCGAGTCTCACAGTTGCCAAATTATTTTTAGCATAAGAAAAGAAGCTGGTCTTTGGCTCTGGTGTTTCTTTTCCAGCACTCTGGACTTTCATGGGACGAATACTGAAACCACGCAAACCCCAGCAGGTTCCGTTGAGAATCCGCCATGAAGTTCTGGGTGTCTAGTTTCTTAGACAAAATCAAACCCAGACCCAGAGTAGCTCTGCACCAGGGGAGCTGAAGAGCTGAAAGGCCTGCTGGGATCGCCTGAAGAGGAGACGGAGCTCTCAATCTTTTGTTTGCCAAAGTTTGCTCTCAGCAGGGTGTTAAAAAGTCTGGATTCAAAAGGCAATCCCTCCTTTTCATAGCAAGAAGTCTGAATGTGAGCGGCTCCAGATGCATTTGCAAAAGAAAAACTGCATTTCTGGGGATCTGACAAAGCCGAAGATTGACAGCCGTAGACATTAATAATTTATAACTTGGGCCGGGTTTTCATTGTTGAACACTAGGCGGCCGCCCCCAGGAAGCAAAATCCAAAGTCTAACAAGCAAGAATAAACAAGTTGGTTTAACAAATCTTAATGTGATTCCAGACTTATGTGAAATCTGAATATTATTTCAGATTTTATTAGTGTTTTTTTGAATTTCAACGGTGTTGGTAATAATTGCCAATCGGTGTGATTGTGACAGTGAATGATTGTTTGTCTCTGTATGTTGGCTCTGTGATGGGCTGGCGACCAAAGCTGGCCCTCCACAAAATGTCAAGGAAATTGGTTGAGTAGTTTTTGAGTAAACACGTTAACCAATGCCAGCTCGTTCTCTAGCTTGCTCACAATGCTGTTCAATCGAGACGTTGTCTCACTTTCACTCATTTTGAACGGGTTTATAATCGTGCAGTGCTTTATATCATCCACATCTGATTGAGCCTCCTCCCCAAAAAGCTAGTTTGGGCAGACTGTGGAGGCATACAGAGAGAAATAATCTGATTTATCGTGAAACAAATGAAATCTATCATCTATAAGTTAGTCCAAAATTTTCATAGTATTGTAGACCTTTATATATTTATTTTTCTCCTGGAATTAGATTTTGGCTTGTCTATTTTAGGCAGAATAACGACAATCTTTGTCCCTAATTGGATTTACACTGAGCAGTGCAAGATGAATAGTTTACTATAAGCTATGCTAACTGTTTAATTTGTATATTTGTAGTCCTCCTTTACCTTTTCTCCTTTATTTTACCTAGTTTGGCGGTTTCATCAGATATCTTATTGGAATGTGTTGTGTGGATTTACACTCGTAACACGGTATAAACCCTGTCGGTCAGCTACTGTTGTTGCCGGGTTTTCCCAGAAATTCAATGTTAAAGGTTTTTGTGTTTCTTTCGTCATCACCGACTCTTGTGTGAAGTATTGTATATTTGGTTCCCACATGATTTACTCCCAGAAATAGGAAGAAAATGTCAGACACACCAGGAAGGGAACAGTAGAGGTGGCTGTAACGGAGCGTGACAAGGCCGTGAACTGCGGATGAAGACTGACTTCAAATGAACTCTGCAAAGAAACTGGTATTGTGACAGTGAGATAAATGTTTTTCACCCCCCTTTTCTTTCTTCTTCTATTTTTATAACCAGAACGTGGCTCTCCAAGAAAGAGCCACTGTAAGATATTTATAAACCCTCCGAGTGAGAGGGCTGTAATTGATATGACTGCTATTAGAATACGTCTCTGCTTGATATTTTGTATAATAAACTATAATCCATACCTCTCATTCGCTGCGTGTGAAATGATGTGGATGAGGATTTGCAGGTCCCTGGAGGAATCTCACGCTGAGCGTACTTTACTTTCATGTATTCACTTTTGTCTGCACGCTGCCGAGGGTGCCGTCTATGGCAATAAAAAAAGGGAGAAAAAAAACCCTTGAGAATGCTAATTAAGTTTTTTTTTTTTCATTTTGCAAACTGATATTGATAGCATATCTCTGTGAATGTGTCACCCCCCCCCCCCCCCTCCCCCCGTGTTGATGAAGATATTCTCTGAAGATTTTGAGCACCTACCTGTTCTTTGCTTCTGAATTCTGTCCTGATTAGTGACAGGTATTTCTTTTGAAATGGCTCAGGTCCATTGTTTCAAATGCAGTAGTGTGTGTGTGTGTAGCTTTATTTTTCACTTTACCGCTGTGCTGTGCCCTCTTAGCAGCCATTAATAATTGTCCTCACCACATAATGAAGTGCTTCTGTTCCTGACAATCTGCAGCCTGATGCCAAGCGAGACTCCACACATCCATCCTGGAGCAGGAGAGCAGGTTTAAATGTTGTTGTTTTTCCACCAGAGGGCAATATGTGTACTGTAATCCACAAACACGTCACACCACACTCCTGGCTGCAAATCACATCCTTTTTCCTTTGTGCTACAGTTTTTTTTGAATGCGGTACTAAATGCCTCTGACAGACTCGTATGGATACGAAAATGTGATTTACTTTAAAGGGGAAACTCAGCTGCCTCACTTTTCAAATGACCTCTCAGAGGTTTTGGGGAGAATGAGGGTGAATAGGAGACAAAAGCTTTGTTTCACTGCATAGTTTTCCCCCTTGATATAAGTGATACAAAAAACTGCCAGATTTTCTACCCTTTTTTTTTTTTTCTACAACAGATGCTTTGGTCTGTATTTTACATCCATGGAATGAATCAGAGAGGACACCGGGCTGTGAATGGAGCAGACATTACATGTCTTCCACCTTTAGGGGTCTCTCAAGCTCTGTGCAGGCCTCGCTGTCGGGCCCGTTCGGATAAATGGCACCTCGTTAATCAAATCTGCATGAGTGCACTCAGGTTGCCATGGCAATAATTATCAGAGCTGCCTAATTAACTTTCTCAATTGCTTAATGATATACGACCCTCTGAACTCCCTCATTTTTTCCCCTTCTCTAATCCAAGTTGTTGTGTTATATTCCGCCATTTTAATTCCCCAGTCTTCACCCGTGACCACCAAGATAATAGAAATTATAGAGAGATTAAATTCAGCACCACATCACTTCCCGCCGGCCCACGCACGCACGTGCGCACGCGGTCGGGCTGGGATGAACAGGTGGTGTCAGACTTCGCATGCGGCACGAGTGCCCGCTACTGAACGCCGAAGCATGTAGCCGACGTGTGTCTGGCCTGTACAGTGTGTGACTCACATATTTTGTCTCCTGCCGTGACCCCGGCGTGACAGCTTGACTGAAGGTTGGGAGCAGCGGTCCCGTCGTCCCTGATCAGCCAGCCGAAACTCTGGAGATACGCCGAGACAGGGGGAATCGTACCTGGTGACACCCACCCTGCCATCCCCTGTCACAAGAGGCCTCCCACACTTCCCTGCCTGCTGTCAGCCTGCGGCCCCCTCGCTGGCCGGAATCCGCCCTGCTCGCAAGGTATTTTCAGCTAGTTTTTTGACATCTTTTAGTCAGAAAAGTAGAAGTTCTGCATGGAAAACAACTGCTTTGGGGCCAGTGCTGGGCTTTGATTTACAAGTTGAGTGCCCTCTAGTCACTGTTCAACTTTTCATTTTTGCCAAGAATAAACAAGAAAATGATCCAGATCACGAGTATCAGCCCAAACATTAACGATATCTTTCATCTAAACCCCTCGTTAGTGGGACTGAGGCTGCCAGAAAACTAACAGCCTTCATGTGTTAGGTCAAAAAGGAATCCCTGATGACTTTTCCTTGACAAGCGACATCTCGCAATCATGCAAATGACAGTTGTCCCCTGGAAACAAAGACATGAGTTGGTAGTTATTTCGTAGTTAAATATTCCCAATCATTGAGAAAATGGTCGTTTTAGTTGCCCATGTTTCAGCCAAAAGGTGGAACTGAGTATTTATGGACATGTGTTTCGTGTTACATGTCCATAAATGTGGAGAACTCGCAGCAGACAAAAGTTAAGCATCCTACATTTACCATAATGCAACTTGATACCTTTTCATTCCAACCTCACTGTCTGATTAATGCCCACATCTTGAAACTCAACACCCAAAGACTTTCTCTTTCAAATTTGGAGGATGAGGTCCCCGGAGGAAAAAAGACGGGAGATTTGAGCAGCCGTGATTCCGTGACACTTGGACCGACTCCATCGGCTGATGAGGAATCATGTGATATGATCAAAAGCTCCAGGACAGCCGCTAAACAGCGAAGCCTTTTTTCTCGACACCCGTTTCCTGAGGTCAAGAATGAGCCCTGTACGTCTAGCCTGGAGGCCTTTCTTCCTCTTGCTCCTCTCTGTGAACTCTGTCAGGACGGTCATGCACGGGCCATCTTGCGCGGAAAGAAAAAAAATGGCCGCCCAGACCAATGGCTGATTTCTGGGATCAGTGCTGGGTCAGCAGACCGCAAGGCCTGGAAGAGTTCATGTGATTAACTCTCTGCAACCGCCATCAGGATGCTTTATAGGACTGGGTCAAATCAAGCCTTGCCAAAGAAAAAAAAACCTTACCACCAATGTCTGCCATATGTCTGGCACAACCCGCTTGACACAGTGTGATACTGTTACCCGTTTTATTCACCACATAACCTCATCTCACCAAAACCTCCTTCCCTTTGCCTGTAACCCCTCAGAAGACCTGCCCATACTTAATTGTACCTGCTCGCTTTTGTTGCTGTGAAAAGCCAGCGGGGGAAAGTGGCGGGGGAAAGATTATCTTTGTAACACCTCTGCACCGTATCACTGTGTATTTTTTTTTCCCTCTTCCCTCTTGTGAGTGGATTTCATGCTTGAGAGTGCAATTTGAAATAGGATTAACAGTAGGTGTTGGGTAGTATTAGCTAAACCACTTTGTGTCAGGTACGGCAGAGAGAAGTCTGTCACTGCACCTGGCTGAATCCTTTCAGCACTCGACGCCGCTCGAGGGGGATTCTTTAAATATTACCAAAACCGTATTTGTATTCATCCAAGGGCCGCGAGGCGGGCGGGAGCGGCACGCGCCGCTGCGGTTCGCACCTTTAAAAAGCATGAGAAAGGATCCACGAGTGCAGTATTAGAAAGCCTCGACGTGTACTGCAAATATAGGAGCAAACTGAAGCCTCTTGTTTTTTTGAAGGGGGAAAAAGAAACTCAAAAAGTGCTCCGTCTTTTTTGGTCTCGGTGCCTCGGTGACATTGGGAGGCCACATGGTTGGCTGTGGCCCAGACCCACGGAGAGGATGCATTCCTGGGATGGCCATCGGCAGTGTACGGACCGGGATGCCCATCCCTCTGCTCCCACAGTTTCCGCACACAGAAGTGACTCCCCGCTGGAAAACAGTTCCAGTGGTCTGATGTTACTGGGTTTGGTTGCAGAGAAAGGGGAAGGCTGGAGGAAGGGATTATGGAGTGATGAAGCAAAAGAAAGAGGGGGAAAAAAAAAGAAGATGGCAGGTTCCAGACTGAAGACTGAAACAAAGTTGAGTACAGTAATTGACTTTCCCAAGGCTGGTTTATATCCTCACCCAGAGACTCCCGAGCAGGCGCCACGGAGTTGTAACAGCATGCAGGAGATTTCAGTCACGGCTCCTTTTTCTTTGGTTGCACATGTGCTCATTAACTGCTTGAGATGTAAAAAAACCCCAACTTTGTCAGGGCTGATTAGCTCTTGCAGCTAAACATAGTTTTTTCAGATTTAAAGCTGCACCAATCCATCTTTATATATTCACAACTGTTCTGTTTTACTGTGTGTTACACAGACTGGGCATGAAGATGGACGGCGCGTCTCCACTTCTTCCTGTTGTGTGAAAATGGAGCCAAGATATCCCTCGTGACGTCGTTTGGAGCCAGAGTCGGCTCAGTCGTGATTGTGGGGTGGAGCCGCGGTATGGAGGTCGTCGCCCGACCAATCGTGAGTCAGTCTCAGCTTTCAGTCACATAATATTTCACCGTGTTTTTCATAGCATCAAATCACTAATTAAAAAATGGAGAAATTAACCCTTCGGCATACCTCGTGTGATAAGAATGACCTAAACTGACAGAAACCATCTTGGTGAAAAATTGATGTAATATGTTTGACATTTTAGTTTGGTCCATGTCCCATCTGCTAACATGGAGGAGGCGCGGTTTATGACCTATACTGCTGCCAGCCACCAGGGGGCGATCACAATTATTTGTCTCCACGTTTCTATATACAATCTGTGAAGAACCCCCTGAGAATTATCACCCAACACGACAAGCATTTTAGTGTCCTTGAGCTCAGTGTTTCTGTTTTACAGCCCCGTTTTCTTTAAAAAAAATAGTTTGGCAAACCATGAGCCTTGTTTCAACCTGTCTAATTGTGTGTCCTTCCACGTTTCTTGACTACTCTGACCTCTGTTTTGTGATGTTGCTTTTGTTCCGCAATCAAAATAATTGATAAATGCAGTGTTCTTTTTTACCAACGATGATAGGCAAACTGTTGGAATAAATTCGACTTTTAAAAGCTCCTGGCTCGAGCACCTCGAAGGAGCTGAAGGGTTTTGTCTAGTTGTTTCTTGGAGATATGTACGGGCCCATGGTTGAGACTCAGCTGAATGATTCATTGGAGGGACTGTGTGAGGCCGAAGCTCTGTCTGATCCATTCTGTTTTGCCTCATTATGAGCACAGAGGAGCGCTCCTGATTGGAGCCACAGCAGACAGTGTTACTCAACAGTTGAAAGCCTCAGGGTTTCCCAAGGCAGGGAGTGGCACCCCCCCCCCCCCCCCGCCGGTAAACACATAAATAATCCTGCAGGTTGACTGACTGGCTCGCTGGATAAGGCATGAAAATGAAGGAGGAAGACCTGTGGAGAAGAGGCAATTAGTGTTCGCTCCCAGGTATACAGGGCCTTGGAAGGGCAAGAGAAGTAGAGTTAAAAACAGAAACAGCCCCAGCCTGGTGATCAGCCTAATGCAAACAACTGTCAAGCAAAAGAAAAATCACTTTTTCCCTTTTTATGAACCACTTTTCATGTCATTTCAAAAATAAACAGACAGTACTCATGCTCCTGTGCATTTAAAGGAACAGTACCACATTTTATAAAACACTTCCTCCCTCTGTGTCCAGCGCCAGCATTGTTTGGCGTTAAGTGTCGAACCGTAGCATAAAAACTGGAAGCAGAGGGAAACAGCTCCGTCCAAAGTATAAGAGCACACAGCTTCCCCCTCTCCGTCACCGTGGAGACAGGGATGTTAAACGAAGACACTGGTTCGTGTGTTTCACAAGTTTCCATGTTCAAATGACAAAGTAGTTGATGTCAGCGCCTCACAAAACAATTCATGTAGGTTTTCTTAAATTATTTTTTTATCTTCCATCTTCAAGGTTAAAGCTGCATTAATGGAAAAGGGGTGTGAATTTAAGTTGGCCTTAAACTTAACAATGACATATTATCACCTTATAAAGTTGGTATGGTGAATATATTATTCAAATACTTGCCCTTTGAAGCAACATTAACACTCACTGGAGGCATGTTTACTGACTGGAACTTCTCTCAGAGCGGACTGAACCAAGTGAAGGACTAAAGTTGTGGCCTGTTAAAACCGAAACAGTGAGCTGAGAGAAGCTGAAAACCCTCACAGAGCTGATAATAATAATAAAGATAAAAGAATAAACCTTATTCATCTATAACTAAGTTATCCTAAGAAAGTGACAGAGTGCTTAGCAAAAAAATTACGATTTCAATGAAAAGAACAGAAATTAAAACGGAGGGAAACACAATTGGTTCATAAAACAGAAATTAATTTATACATTTATAAAAGCTTCCTGATAAAAACTGTTTTAAGAAGAGATTTAAAAGACTCTGGGGATGTTGCCTGTCTGAGCTCAATAAGCCGACTGCTCCACAGTTTGGTGACTCTAACAAAAAAAGGTGACCTGTCGCAACTCCAAAAAGATATTGATAGATTGCAGCTTTAAGGGTCAGTTATATTAATGCACCTAAAACTACTCGTGATCTCAGAAAAAATAGGGCTAAAGTCAGGATGCTGTTGGTTCGTCCAGCCATCCACCTCAGCTGGCTCCCTACGTGATGTCATAGCACCGTGTCACGCTACACCGCGGCCAGTCCTCATGTGTGTGACCACAACGAGTCCCTTGTCCTGTGACCATAAGCATAGGTTGTTGTAAACATTCAAAGAAACAACTTACATCATCTCATTTTTTGTTTTTGACTGAGATACTGCTTGTGCTCGGTATGTAAGTCTCCCCCTTATTTCAGACTGTCCGAATCTAACATTCCCCGGACTTGTAATTCATATTCACTCCTCTTGCCCGACTGTGGGTTTGGTGGCAAACACATCAAGAAGCACGCGTAAACAGATTTCGGTTATTCGCTCTTCCCTTCATTTGGGAAGAGACATTCAATATGCGTGTCATTAATACTTGATGCTGGGAAAATAAAGGGACAATGGATGAACATGAATCTCCGCACAGATCCACTCTGGCTGAACCACTAATCTGACAAATCATGGCTGGGAAAACATGTTGGAGGAGCTAAAAAAAAAAATTGCTCAGGCTCTTTTTGTAGTCACTTCATATTTTTTTTGCCCAAATGGCCACAGTTTCTTTGACAAATCCACACACACACACACGCACGCACGCACGCACGCACGCACGCACGCACGCACGCACGCACGCACGCACGCACGCACGCACGCACGCACGCACGCACGCACACACACACACACACACACACACACGCACACACCCTCCTGTGTGAAACCATGTAATTCTCCCTCCACCTCATGTCGTGTCCGTGCTGTGTGACTCATGTTTTTCATGCGGCGGCACATCACCTAGTCGTGATGATGAGGACTTCGCTGTAAGCCACGGGCTGCTCTCGTGAACACCCTATATCCACCCTGCTGGCACGGCCTCGCTGTTTTCATTCCATATGATGGGAGTCACAACACATTCCTGTTGCAACTTCTCTGCGGCACATAAAAAAAAAATCTCCCCTCCAAGCCGCAGGGCCATGTGTTTTGAATTTTCCCTCCGTTTGTTCCCATTTACAGCATCTCTCTCTTTCTCTCTCTCCACTTCTTCTCCCTTTCTCTCGCACCCTCTCACACATGCACACACTGAAGCCTGAGCGTCCGCTGCCTTCGCGTTGATAGGCCCATTTAGCCCCTCATGAAAGCATTCCATTAAGGTGCATTTGAGGTTATGGTTGTCACTGACAACCGGCTGTCAGAGAGTGGCAGCCTCTCTCAGTGTGGGGGGTTTCCACCGGAGCTCACAGCAACACAGAGCGGCTATTGATGGAGCCGGGCTTTATGGACTCAGGCGCACCACAAGGGAAATGGTGTGTGACAAAGACGGCGCGGGGAATTGGTCGCTTGAGTCTTTGACCCTGTGAGTTTAAATCACCGGGACGCGGGATGTGGACGGGGAGAAGCCCCTCGTCAGATAACGATCGACAGTTGATTTGCACAGTTGAGTTTGATATGTTGATCGATTAATGATCAAGAGGGGGGAAACAGACAAAGGCCAAAGCAAAAAGACATTCAAATGGAAACAGTTCTAACGTCAAATGTATAGAAAATGTTAATGGTGGAAAGGTTAAGTTGGGAGAACGCACGGCTGTAGCTGCCACTTACAGGAGTGTTCTCATCCTAGTAAGAGAAATAAAAGCTCTGGGGGGGGGGGGGGGGGGTACCTTTTTAATCATCAACGACCTACTGGATAGAAGGAGCAGTGCTGAACGTCTCTCATTGCTCAAACCCGTAGGAGACAAATTCAGTTCTGAAAAGGACAAAAGGGACTTTTAGCTCCTCCATTCAGTCCCTGTGATTTTATCCCATTTGACCCAAAAAAAAAGGAGCATTTGAGGAAAATGATGGCAAGTTTGAAAAGGTTTCTCTCTTTTTTATTAAATAAAAGGTTGGTTTTTTTTCACAAGGGTGTGGAGGTCAGGATGCAATTACCCTTCACCCTTTTTAATAATCATAACCACAGTCGTTCTCTGACCTTGACCGAGGGTTTAAAATCCCTGACCACTCCTTGACCACAGCCACAGCAATTTTCCCATAGCCACAGTCTTTCCCTGACCTTACAGTAGGTGCCACGTGCAGACAGCGTCTGCTGCCAAACTATTACAACCGCTGCCATTGGACGGAAAAAGACAAAACGTCAGTGAACACACCTTGGTTTTGATTTAATAATGATGTTCATGTCAGGAAAATGTTCACATTGGCTTTGTTTTTTTTAAAAACCACTGGATATCTTTAAACCTAGATACAAGTATTTAGTTCATATAACTAATGTAACAACGCTTACACTTTACAGAGAGGATAAATACACTATTCTTGATGGATTAAATACAAAATAATACTGATAATAAACGTAAACAACGTCCTTGTAGCTACTGCATGTATGAGGCGCCCTGCGTATGGATTACTACACGAGAAAACACATAAATGTTGAACAAAGGTCAACATAAATGATAAATACCATAAATCAAGGCCGCATCTGACGGAGCTGTGGGCGGCCTCGTTAGACCAAACTGTGTGGAAACACACCGTGTCTCACCTTCGATATAGTTTTTGCAAACGGAACGTGCAGGTTTCTTTTGCCTTGCAGAGTTTTTCCGCACAGCACAGCGAGGCAGGCAGAATTTCAATCATTCCAACCTATTAAAAGCCACGAGTTTCTTTGAAGAGGCTCGTGTTAATTGATTTGATGCACAATCTATTGCTAATTGGAAACACACACACACACACACACACACACACACACACACACACACACACACAGTATGGGAATAAAGTTCACAGGAGTCTTTAATTAGCAAGAATTAGAATGAATACTGGTGGTGACTGTCACCTGAGAGGAAGATAAAATGGATAAAAAGAGTATGTGGCTGAGTTTGTCTGAATATGAATGACTTTACCTTTGAAAATGTTATTGATGGGAGTATCAATCCCACCCCCCACCATCACTACACACACACTCACACACACACACACACACACACACACACACACACCCCCCCCTCCTCCTCCTCCTCCTCCTCTGGAAACCTGTTCTGGAGGGAGTGACTTGATCCGGGCCGCGTCCAATTATATGGAGGCAGCACTTATTCCCGGCTCCAGTTAAGTGGCATGGAGCCTTCGGAGACACACGGTGCAGAGCGACACGCCGGGACAGATATGCCCATGTGACATGTGAATGGAAAAGCCGCAGACAAAGGTAGAGCAAAAAAAGAAAACCCCAACTCCTCAACACACGGGCTGCGTCGGGCTTGCGTCCAGAGGAGACGCACGGAGAGGATGCTCCACATCAGACCCGCGAGGGGGCTTCTCTCCTCCGGTCTGGAAACCCACGGCTCCGTGTAAAGGACTCATTAGAAGCCGCTACTACGCTGGAGTAATTGCGCTCGCAGTGAGTTTGATCTGAAGCCTGAATCTGCAAGAGAGAGAGAGAGAGAGAGAGAGAGAGAGAGAGATAGAGACGTCGGCAAGAGCTTTGGAGCAGAGCCTGGAGAGAATTGTGAAGTCTATTCATATTTTATTTTTATTTTGTGGGGGTGAGATTTGATGCGCCTTCCCCCTTTTGAACCTGCCCTGGACCTCGTCTGTCAGAAGGGATCAACTGTTGCTGCGGCCGGAGCGAGCGCAGAGACGTTCTCCAAGTGTCTGTCTTCCCCTCGCGGACGTGTGACCGCCACTTGTGTCCCGCGTGCAGCCACACAGCCGGCGTTGTGCCATTAACATGGAAGAGAGACTGATTCTGTTGTTGATGCCTCGGATACACCTTCATCGGTCCTGATGGGATGCCACATTGTTGCGCTGAGGAGAATGAGAATATGCCACGCCGCTGCCGGCTCTTCAGTACTGGTTGATCCTCTCTCTGTGTGAAACAATACATTTTTTTTTTTTTTTTTAATTCTTCAAGGGACCAGTTTATGGCCATTTGAACTCACTGGCACACAATCACAATTCGCGAGCTCTTGTGTTGTTGTTATAGTGACCTTGCCCGATTTTGGCATCATTTCGGTGGGAGATCAACATGCTGATGATGATGGAGAACAGCGCCATGGACGCGCATCAGGTTGATATCGATTCGGAATTTGAGCCCCGCTGTCGGTCGCGGCCGTGCACCTGGCCGCTGCCGTGTCCGGAGGATTTCCCCGGGGGGGAAGAGGCTGACCGGGGCCTGGCCCTGGCGTCGGTCAAAGTGGAGCAGTACAACGTGCCCGCGTGCCGGGCTGAGCGAAAGGGCGGCGCGCCGGCGGAGATCAAGCATCCGGCCGGCGCCCCGGCCCCGGTGGTCGCCGCTCCCGCCTGCATGTCCGGGGCTGCGCTCGACGCTGCCGGCCAGCTGCGCAAAGCCAAGTCGTCCCGGCGGAACGCGTGGGGGAACCTGTCGTACGCCGACCTCATCACCCGTGCCATCGAGAGCACCCCGGAGAAGAGACTCACCCTGTCCCAGATTTACGACTGGATGGTTCGCTTTGTTCCTTATTTCAAGGATAAAGGCGACAGCAACAGTTCAGCAGGATGGAAGGTAGGCCACATGAAAGAATGCTCTCACACCACATGGTGAAGGTTTTAATTGGAAGAGGCTACACTGTATTTAGCCTCAGCCAGAGTCTGCATAAAGAAACCCTCCTTTTCTGCATATTTGAAAGCCACATAATTGACCGTCGGTTCCAACAATTTATGTCAGTGGCGTGTCCCCGTGTCACTCCGCAGCGCAGTGTGTGGAAAGGGGCGGTGCGCGTGGTTGGATGAGGGTTCACTGGGTTCATCGTATTTGGGGATTGCAGCCTGAGCACATACAAAGCCACACGGAGTCCAAACGCCTTCGCTCCGCGGCTCCCCTTGGATAAGCACCTATTACGCGCTGTGACGCACTCGCAAAGTGGCTGGTTTCGAGCCCGTGTCTCTCCGCGTTACCGGGTCACAGCGGGGACAGAGTGTGCCCCCGGTCCGATTTTCGCAGCGCCTCGGCTCGAGCGCGCACCCACGCCTCCGGTTGGATGCTCGGGATAAATCCCCTCCCACCCCCCCCGCCATCCATTGTGCGCACGTTGAATTACGCACAAGGCTGCGCGAAAGGATGGCACAAGGCGAGGGGCTTAAAAGGACAATAACAAGAGATGATGACATGGGGTGTCACAGCAAACAGATGTAACCACAGATTATCCCTTAAATTCAAATTAATATGAGGTTAATCTAATAGATTGGTTGTTGTAATCTACTTAGAAATTCTGTGACGATTAATGACCTATTGTTTCCAAGCCGTTCAGTTTTTCTTCCACATACTTACCCAGTAAGTTGTGGAAGTTTTTCTTCCACGTGCCTCCTTTTTGAACGCTATAGCCCATTTAAAGGAAAGTAGAATTTCTAAATCACAATATCTGGCAAATCTGGTCTCCTGGCATCATGTTCAATTCCATCAATCCAGACTGTGTAAAAGGGCCATTCAGTCACATTTAAACACAAAATTGGGCCTAAATAATGGTTGAATAATATTTGATATTCATAAATATTTTTTCCCTTTATGAAAAGGAACAAAAAAAGGAGAATCTGGTTTGCTGTGTTTCCACTTGTCTTTAATGTCATGCGTTTGTAGTGGGAGTTGAACTAAAGAGTCAAGTTTGGCAGTTAACGGGAATTTCAACAGACAGCCACAGTTGAGACCGGCAGAGCAGGAGTAGCCTCGGTAACTCCCTTCTTGTTAAATCTGACAGCAGCCATTGCTCTCTGCCTGGGAGCTTTAAAAACGAGACGCACCATTTAACATGATAATGTTGAAGGTGGCCAGGAAACATGTTTAAAGGGTCGCTCAAGCGATTCAGTTTTCCGCTTCCAGGAAGAGGAGACACTTTTAAAGAAAGAATGGTTCAAATCAAAGCGGCAGCGGCTGAGATATCCATGGCCGACCTCCAGAAAAGCAAGATCCATTAAAAACATTTTTTAAATCTGGAGCACAAGCTGAGATGACCCTGATGAAATCACTGTGACATCATCAGGGACATGTTTATTTTCCAAACTCCAAAGACACAGAGGACATTATGCAACTGCAACTTCATGAGCACAAATGTGGAGCAGCTCCTTTAAGATACTTTTGATACTTTTTAAGTTGCAGTTTATCTTCCCATGTGTTTTTTTTCCTTTTGGACACAGCCAGCCAGTATATATCTGGGTGTTTGAAGTTGAGTTGATCATCTATCTGCTGCTCCTTATGTTTCTCCATCGTTCTCTCCCTCACACACACAAGGTTTACTCTTGCCCTCCCCTGTCCCGACATCTCATTTGGCTCCATACCAGCCTCCAGTTGAGCAGTATTAGGACACAGATTAATCTCAATAAAATCACCATTTGATTTAGGTCTGAGCGGAGCTGCAGCAGCAACCCCTGTCCAATCTTTATGGTATGGTGGGCTTTTAAAAATTGGATTTAAAACTGGGTTTAATTTCCGGGGCCTTGTTTGTGCTGCCCAGGGATGACCAGCTTGAGGCCTGCTCCCATTCCAGCTCCGTGCGGGGGTTCTGATTGGCCCGTATGTCAGGGACGCTGATTGGTGGAAAGCAAGGCTCCAGGTCGTGGCAAAAAAAACAACTTGATTTAATCATCGTATAACACCCCTCAATGGCAACAAGAAAATATGATAATAATGAGAGAGAGAGAGAGAGAGAGAGAGAGAGAGAGAGAGAGAGAGAGAGAGAGAGAGAGAGAGAGAGAGAGAGAGAGAGAGAGAGAGAGAGAGAGAGAGAGAGAGAGAGAGAGAGAGAGAGAGAGAGAGAGAGAGAGAGAGAGAGAGGTGCACGCACGCACATGTTGAACTGTAACATTTGGCAGCGATTCTAATGAGAAATGAAGCACAGAGGTATCAACTCACACACAAACACACACTTGTGTACAATATAAGCATATACACACCCTTTCACATTCCTGTTTGTTTCTTTATTCGTGTGTGTGTGTGTGGGGGGGGGGGGGGGGGGGTATGAATGGATGGATGGATGGATGGCATAAGTGTGTGAGGGAAAATAAGTCAGACCCACACTATTAAAAGTCATCTTTAAGAGCGGTTGTGTAATACTGTCTGAGAGCTGCTGCACAGTTCAGCCGCTGGGTCCTTTGTCTTCAACACACACACACACACACACACACACACACACACACACACACACACACACACACACACACACACACACTGTGCCCACAGTCTGTCGAGGTGTCTCTCACTTGCCCTAAGTGTCAAGTGCAAAGGCTAGAGCCTCGGATTGGATTTCTTTCACACGTTTACACACTTCATGTCTACAATGGTAGTGTGTGTATTTTCTTGAACTGTGGTCACATACACACAGACACACACACACACACACACACACACACACACACATACACACACACACACACACACACACACACACACACACACACACACACACTTCCTTACATTCATGTCCTGGAGACGTACACTTACCTTAACCATTACTACGAATTGCTTAATCCAAGTAAGTAAGTATTCTATAACAAGTCTCCACAATGTGAGTGTGTAAACAGATTATATATATTGTATACAGTACTCGTTGCTTCGGCATCTGGCAGCAGGGCCACCACAGTGGCTATTGTATGGATTTCTCTGACTGTGGTTCAGTCATTTGCGGTCGAGTGTTTTGTCCATTGATTGTTATTGCAGCTGAGGTGGGCGCCCGTGTTTGGTCATATGAAGTAATGAAGTACGTTCGGTTCTGTAGGTGGTCACGGGGGCGGTGGTGATCGGGGGGGTTATGCACACACATACTCACACACACACACACACACACTGTTGTGTTGACTTGACGAGTGGCTCTGCGTGGGAATGGATGAGCTGAGCTGCGGCCTGTCTGCAGGCTGTACTCCACGCAGCCAGGCAGGTACTGCAGGAGCTGGCTGACTCCACCTGAAGGCTTCGCAAGGCAGCATGTCGAAGGCACGGTGTGGGTGGAAGACCGTTGTGATCAGGCCGTGATGTAATGAGCAGCAATACCCGTGAAGATCAGTTATATCAGTATATTCATAGACACATAGATTCCAGTTTGCTTGTTTTTTCTCTTCATATTTGGTTAATTTTGCAGGACATATCCCACAGTGAGAAATTCTTTAGGTATCCAACACCTGAGACACAGCGGCAAAAAATCTTTGATCATCACACAATCTAGACTTGTATTAAAGATATTTACTTGTGAAGGCAGCATTCTGAAAATCGTCTATCAGTTTAGCGCTGTACGTCCACACAGACATATTCATATTAATAATCCCTGCTCACCTGTACATTGCAGATTTCTGCTACTGACCCAGACCCCCTGAGTATCAGGTTCCGGGCTGTGTTCTGGATGCTGTGTGTGGTTTGTACGTTTCACATGTAATTTCATGGACATTTCTCTCTTTGTCTCTCTGACTTTGCCAATCGTCTGCATCCGTGCGTCATGTGTAGCACGGAGGTGCACGATGCCCAGCGGGAGGAAGGAGAGATACTATGTTCGATACACCCCCTCCTCCACACATTCAAACACACGCAAAAGTGAACTCTGTAACGGGCGGTAGATTGAGACTTCAGGCGTTGCGAAAAATCACCGTCCTTTCGGAATCCACGCTGACAGCCGTGGAGCTGCACGTCTGTAATTTTTGCATCTATAAAACGCACCTCGTGGGATTGTCAGCGGGCAGTGCCGTACATGCCACGGAGTCTTCTTTCAGAGGTTATTGTAAGGGGCATAAAGTTTACACTCTGACACTGCCACATAAAAAGGCAGGAAGTAAACACAGTTCATTTACAGTAGAGAATAAAAAAGTGAGTGATTTCGGACTCAGAGTGTAGCCAAGGTCTTTCATTAGTCTGCTAAGCTAATGGTCGGTAGTGGATGAAATAAAGAAAATATATAGCTTTGGGTCGGAGTCAGGTTAGGGTCTGTGCAGAACTGTATTATATAGGACATAAGCTTGTGTGCACTGTCGACACTTCTATGTTGCGGATTTATTAAATAGCTGCGACTCTAAATATACAGTAAGGATATCAACCAGGTCTTGGGACGAGCAGTCAGTCGTTTAAAAGAATATAGGAAACGGACGCGGAAGAATCTTAAAGGCCCCAAAACCCTTTTTTCCTCAATCAGCTTCTTAGTACAAGCGATGGGGTAACACATGAAAACGACGTGCTAGAACACGCCAGAACAATATTTTGTCCAGTGATTTTGCGTGAGAGATTTCAGTTTGATTGTGTTTTGTCTACACTGGTTCTGAAGCGGGTGGCATTCCCTTGGAAAAATGTTTAATAGTGATGTTAAATAATACCCAAAGACTTTTCTGTTGGATTGTTTTTGAAGCGTTTACTTTTAAAATGTGCTTAAATTTGGTTCTTCTATACTGTATCTCTGTGTACTGCGAAGAAAAGTGGGATACCTCCTCTAATATGCTTCTAATCCGCTTGTATGCACCGTACAGCACTCTTTGCCGCCCACACTGATGGTCATCACCTTGTTCTGCTGGGATTCCACTTGCAGGCGATAGAGATGGAAAATAAGGTGCACAGTACAGAGAGAGAGAGAGAGAGAGAAAGGAGGCAAAGAGACGTTTTGAAGCACAAAGGTATTATTTGTCCTGCCAACGAAACCTTTTCTGAATTGGATTCAGATTTGAGTGGGAGAGAGGGATGGAGGCAGAAAGAGAAGAGCTAGAGTGAGTGTGAGAGTGGTGGTGGTGGCCCCTGCTGCTGAGCACATTGATAGCAGCCTTAATGCCTGTGTGATGCCCCAGCGCCAGCCGAGACAGAGGGGAATTGGTTGGAGATGGTGGAACAGGCTTAGAGGGTTCCCCGTGCCAGCCGGCCTGGCGCGGGCTCAACAGAAAGCCCTCTGCACCGCTACACAGTTATTGTTATTATCACAAAGGCGCAGCAGAAGGAGAGGCAGCTCTTGAGTTGGCGGGCTTGGCGCTGGGTTAACTGGGGGTGGGGAACGGGAAGAGGAATTTGGAAGGAGAAGGGGGTTGGATGTTGAATCGGAGACTATGGCAAACTTCATCTGATCAGTCCTGTGAATGGGGAGGAAGCAGTTGGGAAGAGTCGCTGAGGTCCCGAATGGAAAAGGCGGCCATGTGGAGATGGACAGATTTCGATCGGCGGCCTCGTCAGTTGATGGCGGGCTAGAGAAACGGCGTTTGAATAGAACGCGGGCAGATAGCACTCGAATCTAGGGAGAGGGCTGGGATGTAAACAAGGGACGCACCGGCAGTGGGGGCGGGTGTTCTCTGCTTAAGTGAGTCACGGTGGTTAGAATAGAACATAATATTCTGGCCCTCAGCCCTCACACTTCAATCAGCTGGGATAAAATGTTGAGGGCGGAAATTCCAGAGAGAAAACCGAGTCCAGACGCACAACAGCCCAGCGGAGGCAGGCGGATCTTGGGAGTCGTGCCTGGTGGCGTGTCGTAAAATGGCGGCGCAGGAACATATTCTCTCCATGTCGTCTCCCAGGCGTCAGAGCTTCTGAATGTCCTTTGCGTCCGGCTCGGACGTCGAAACAGGCAGCTCGTCAAAAAAACAAAGAGACATTCATTCCTCTGACGCGACTGTCAGACGGTGACTCAGGAGCGGGTCAGCAAGTAACGCTGTTACACTGCTGATAAGGCTTCGGAGGACCAGACCATACCTGTAGATCACACACAGTTTACATCCCTACTAACCATTTGACAACTATGTTGTTGAGTTTGAGAAATTACTTCAGTTTGTCTGTTGTCCACGGAGACAGCCATGGAAGTTTTGATTTATTTCCATATGATATGAAAATCTGTTTGCAGAAATGTAATTAATGCATGCCAGGGAATTCCTTGAGTAGCATTTGAATTTGAGGGGAATTTTAAAGTGTGAAATAGTTTGTGGACCATATCTATAGTGTCAGTAGGACGTATCACATTACAATGCTCATTTTCACAGACGGAAACAAGTCATGTAGAATTAAGATTGTTTCAAAAGCATGCTACACAATTTTTGATTCATTTATTTTGTCATGTATTTTCCCTGCCTTCCAAGGCAGCCATTGGTTTCCACTCACTTCTGTATGGCAGGAAAACATTACAAGCCGAATCTTGAAACTCGCTCAAGTTACATAATTTACCACAGTGGAAATCAATGACACGTCATTGTGTCGTTCTGCCTTAGTCTGTCAACTTTGTGTATGTAAAATAGATTTCCTTATGTTCTGCTAAGTAATTTTGCTGATTCTCTGCCATGTCACCTTTACCTTTACAAGCTCATTAACTATGCGTTGGTAAAGCCCACAATGCTGTGAGGCGCAAAAAGTATCTGTGGTGTACCGTCTGTCACCAGTAGAGGCACTGTTCTAGGAAACGGTCGATGTAGTTGTCTTTAACACATACGACATGCTGCGTTGTATGAGCTGGAGGGCTTTTTTGGAAAGCTGAGGTATTGTACATCAGTGAGTTCTTCATATTTCTACTATATATAACTACACAAAATTAAGGTAAATATTAAAAAAAGACGCAAGGAGTTACATTTGAAATACATTCGTCCAAACAAACCCAGTCCATCAATCCACACCAGCAACAACTTGATTATGTTCCCACTGGTGTCAGAGGCAAGAAAAAGTTATAAAGTAATCATGCATCTGAAATTGCACTAAATTTTAATATGATTAATGACACGGTTGCCTCATGAAGTATTCAACCCCCCTAACTTTCCGCATATTGTTCTCATTATGCTATGTACCAATTTTAATAAATCATCACGCACTCACAGTGTGTTGATCATGGGCTTTTGATGCAATGCTTTATGAGCAACACTTCAAGTAATGTGTTGCCCTTATTTCCTTTTTTTTCCACTGCAAATGGGATTAGTTTTTCTGAGTTCCTGCACACACTAAAAGGAGTTTGGTAGAGGTTTCTATGGATCTGAAGACTGTGTGTGTGTGTGTGTGTGTGTGTGTGTGTGTGTGTGTGTGTGTGTGTGTGTGTGTGTGTGTGTGTGTGTGTGTGTGTGTGTGTGTGTGTGTGTGTGTGTGTGTGTGTGTGTGTGTGTGTGTGTGTGTGTGCGTGCGTGCGTGCGTGCGTGCGTGCGTGCGTGCGTGCGTGCGTGCGTGCGTGCGTGCGTGCGTGCGTGCAGCTGCTCTTGTTGTTGTGTAGTAAGGCCTGATGGGAGTCCAGGTCCGGGGGGTACAGCTCTAGTTAATAATTCAGATGAGGCTCATTATCAAGGCAGCGCAGATCTCTCTCTGATTCCACCTTAATTGCAGGCAGGATGTGCCTCTCAGACACACTCTGAAAGTCACTCCCCCTCCTGTCTGCAGCTGCAAATGACTGCCACACACACACACACACACACACACACACACACACACACACACACACGGATCTCCACTGGTTGTGTTCCCAGACCCCACCCCAGTGCAGCGGGTCCCCTCTCTGAAGTCGGGGCTGGAGCAGGTGACTGGACATTTGGAGATGAGAAGATAAATCCCTCAGAGCTTCTGACCATCACGGAGTATCGACTGCCAGGGCCAGGCGACAGACACGTGCTCATATTGCGAGTCACTTAGATGTGTAATCACATCTTCACAAGAGATCTTCTCCAGTTGGGGGGGGGGGGGGGGGGGGGGGCTCCACAAACTAAGATTGATGGCAGGTAATCAGTATGAGGACAACAGCTCTGTGATTAATGCTGCTGGAGAGTGAAGCTCTCAGTGCCACGCCAGGCGCCCTGGTCCACGGCTTTTCAACCCCAAAATGTTCGGTCGAGTCGAACGTGTGGAGGGCCTGCAGAAAAAAAAGAAAGAGAGATGTGCTGCTGCCCAACAAGTACTATCGCACTTATGTTGCATTTAAATAATGCCCCGGTGTTTCACAGTGAATTTACTGTCTCCGAGATTTCCCACAGGTGATTGTAGCAGATGCGAGAATTAAATTTAGTCATACAGAACAGATTTACAATGCTTATGTTAGTGGGAATGGGACACTCTCCTCCGCAGATGGAGTATAATCTAACCTGCCATAACTTATCAGTGTCTAAATACCGCACTTAAACATTTGCTGGTCATGCTGAGGCAAGATTTATGCGAATGAACAATATTGCATCCACCCTGCTGCTGCTGCTGCGGATGATCGCCTGTGCGCCGCTTGTACTTTTAGAAAAAGTAATTAGCTGTAGCCCGCCATTGTAACGTCAAAGACGGATATTTGCTTGGAAACGGGATCTCTGGGCTCCAGATCGATGCGGTCACGACAGGTGGACGCGCGGTTTTTCACCCGAGGGGCTTTTAAGTGTGAGTGGTTTGTAAGAGTTTTTTTTTGTTGGATAAATTTACTGGACTCAGAAATTGAGAGAATGCGGCCATGTATCTGGCTGGACATTGTGCTCGCAGACTCTCTGACTCAGATCTCTTGGTTTGAAAGAGAAGTAATTCAGTGGTCCTGCAGCCCGTCGAGGTGAGGGAGGCCAGCGTTGAAGCCTTCATGGTGAAAAAAAAAGAAAATCACAGTGTGCGCTCACTGGGCCTGGTCCGAGGACCGCTGGTTTAAAAAGGTTTCCTCTTTGAGTCCTGTGAAGAAGAAACGCTCTCAAACGGAGAACGTTCTCAGGGGCTTGAAACTCGGTGGGGTAGAATTTACCCTTTTTACTCCAAGGTGACATTTTTATGAATGCCCACAACAGGCTTTCTTACTGTATATACTGTAGCAATTTGGGGCATCGATCAAAATCAAATCGTATGAACACAAACCTACTCACATAGGGAAGTTATTGTCAAAGAGCAACAAAGCACATCGGTGAATAGCTCCATGGTTTTTAAGGTCCCGTCGTCATCAACAGTCATTTTCTGGCAGTTGAAATCCATTTTCATTGAAGGTGTCTGTCATTGGACTTTGATCGTAACTGATACAAGCCAGGTGAATATTAGAGTTTTAAGAGCAGGATCATTTGTTATCGAGTTATCTGTTCATTGTCTTTGCTAAAAGTCTGTTAAAGCAGTTGCTACACCCGTGAAGGTGTCTGCTACCGATGTCAAGCCGAGACGCACGAGGACGAACAACGTGCCTCCTGTTTTTTGCCTCAGCTCAGAGAAGGCTCAGCGAAGAGAGTGTTTTCACTAGTAAATATTCATCAGTCCTACGACATATTTGGACAAAATACAGTGAAAGCCGGAGCTGAGTAGAAAAAAAAAAAATCTAGTGTTTTTTGGAGATTATTAATCAAACATCATTAAAATGGCTTTAAATCACAGCAACGCAAATTCACACTACTGCAATTGTACGTGTGTGTGTGTGTGTGTGTGTGTGTGTGTGTGTGTGTGTGTGTGTGTGTGTGTGTGTGTGTGTGTGTGTGTGTGTGTGTGTGTGTGTGTGTGTGTGTGTGTGTGTGTGTGTGTGTGTGTGTGTGTGTGTGTGTGTGTGAGTGAGTGTGAGAGTGTGTGTGTGTGTCATGGCCTGCTGAGGGCGGTTGAGGAGGCCGACAGGGGTTAGCAGCGTAAGACGACCCCTCGGTGGATTTCTGTGTCAGCTTGATGAAAATAGGTCAGGATTCAGCGCTCGGCGTTAAGCATTCTGCCCATGTGATGGCTGACGCCGCGCCTGACAACAGCCAGCCCTCGAATGAACCCCCAGACTTTTTTCTGTCTCATTGTTTCTCCCTCGCGCTCTCTGTTTCCCCTCTGGGATCGAAACCTCTGAAGTCCCCTCCACCACAGAAATGGCACTTAAAGCCGAGATAGTGTGCGTCTGGTGGAATTTATTCGATTTCGATGTACTTTGGAGCGCTGGCGTCCTGCTTTCACGAGAGAAAATAGATGTGCCTCAAAGTAATATGACGATAGCAATTCAACTGTGGCCAGCAGTGACCTAGCTTAGCATAAGGTCCACACTGTGTTTGGTCGCCACTAGAAGATGATTTATTGAGCGGGCCCTCAGCTCTTGTGACTGGCATGCCTTAAAAAAAAAAACCAACTCCCTCAAAATGGGGAATTCACTTAAATTTTTTTTGCTACATCTGAAGCTTTGCAATGGAGTCACGGCAACCAAGAATTGTCTGAACCCATCTAATGGGTACGTATAAAGCTAATAGTGAGAAGAGATAAGTGAAAAGACTGCTGCGAGGTCAGCTCAGTTAAGTGAATTTTCTGATAAGGTTGATTTGTTTCCAATTCGATTACCTTGACAGAAGAAAAGGGTTGTTTCAGAGCCTTCAGAACACTGTCCCGTCGAACGACAATGATTGGCTCTCTCAGAAGGCTACTAGCCAAGGGCTAATTGAGCCAAGAAAACTAATTAAGTTGCGCATGTACGACTTGTAGCGATCTATGTAGCGCCAGAGCACCACAAGATATGAACAAAAGTAGCCAGATTACTTTGAATTCAGCATGGTCGTAAACAGTCTGAATGATTATGGTTCTTTTCGCTTGAAAAGCCGCAATGTAATCGCCGCGGGAATTCCCACCGAGCATATGTTCATTTTTTTTTTACTTTGCTTTGATGCCACCTCACATCATTTTTTCAGAGCGAGATATATCCCATAGTCGAAAAACAACATTGTATATTGCGGTGAATGAGAAGTTGGACTGAAGTCAACAATTCAAAGTTTGCAGCTGAAGGTGTTTTAATCATCTCAGGTGCCTCAGGATAAGTTGATGTTAAATTTGTTGAGCACATTTGAACCTGTTCATATTTGATATGTAGTGGAGATGCAGCGTTGGACGGACGGACATTAGGAGGACTTTTGAGTCTTAACAAAATAACTTGCTTACCTCGAACCAAGGCTGTGTGTTAGTTCGGTGCTAAAGGGAACCCACGAAGTAACGACACTTCCATATACATTTAGTCTCCCCCAAACTATTCATTTTATTAATTGTACATAAAAAAACAAACACATTTTTAACCCTTCATTTAAGACTCCTCAGAATATTAACGTTGTTGGCGCTGTCCACGCATTTCACATTGTTGGCTGTGACAACTGTTTCCATCCCTAAAGGCCACTGGCATGGCTTTATAGTGTCTCGGATGTGTCGAGGACACATCCATCAAAGGAGGGAAATTAGATTTCCACAACGCAGTGAAATGCAGATTGACCTATTAGTTGTTGGGTAATCACGTGTATCACCATGAAATCAAGACCACAGGGGCTTTCAGAGTCCCGGGTTCACTTGCGCGTCGTGTTGTTGGTTGATTTAATTATTGCAGATTTGTTAAGGAACCTGCACCGCGACACAATTCTACTGTAGAGTGTGAACTCATTTGGTCTCACGTAGGGGGGCTGTGTCAAAACCTAGGTACTGTTATTATTATTATATTAGCTTCATAGTTTTGATCATATTGTGTTCACATGGTGCATATGCCTTCAAGTTATGTTGAATCAATTAAACTAAGTCATGCAAAATAAATATGTAAAATGAACAAGAACATGAACGTACAGCAATGACATGTCTATTCATTCCTGAAGAGAAGACCCGAGGCCTATGCAACTAGTCTGCTACCGTTACTGAGGAATATGAGGTTAAATATTTGCACAGCCCAAAAAAACACATGTCTATTATGTTTACTGTCTGCAAAGCCTTATTTGTCCACTGTCTGCTTCCTTCTTTGTTAGCCCCCCAACTCGCGACGTGTGAGATTGTGCCTCCCCGGCAGATTTATTGGCCCTCTGAAAGTCTGACTTCATCAAATCCTTGATACGGCTAGTCATATATACTGTCTGTGATGAGTGCCACCAAAAGTCGATGTGTGGATTTAATGGCAGCATTAATCTGCCTGTTTAATGGTGTTGTTGAGTGGAAGGTGGCCACGGCAAGACGCGGCACTAAAAGATGAGTTATGGGCCCAGCCGGCGAACGATGAAAGGGCAAAATGCAAAGCAGTCAAGAAGTGGAGGAGGGAGGCGGAATTAAACAAGGTCTTTCCTCCGCACGGTCTGGGACGGAGGACGGATGGAGTCGGTTACTGAGCAGGCTGTGGAATTAGAACGTTTCACACGGTGACGTCGGAAGTTTGCAGCGTGTTGTCACCGTTCATGAGATGTTGCTAAATGCATCGTCTGAGGTGATATCTGGATTTGTCATCGCGTTTACATCAAACACAACAATTCGCTCTCGCGTGACATTTTATGGGAGCTTCATCTTTCATGAGCTTCATCTCTCTTCTCGTCACAGATGTTGAGACCGCTGAAACATATCGAGACTAAGCATCATACACCTCCAGGTGCTTCCTAAAACAGTGAATGTTGTGTCTGTTTTTATTTATTTTTTTGATAATGAGGCCCAGTGAGGACTTTGCCATGTTTAATTGGCAGTGGTTATGAATAAGGTTATGAATAATGAGGAATGATGAATACGATTAAGATGATGATAAAAGGCTTTCATCATGTACTCTGTTGTCCAACTCTGATCGGGAAACAAAGTTACTCACATTTACTCAGTTTAGCAGTGGTGGAATGTAATTAAATATATTCACTCAATTATTTTACTTGAGGTACTTGTACTTTGTGCCAATTCAATGCTACCATATAACCCCGCCCTAATAGACTTTAAATGGAAATTATCTCCTTTTACTCCACCACATTTATCTGACAAATTATGTTTGCTGGATAATTTGAAGATCATAAAATATGCTGCATTCTTATAGATTCAATTACACCCCAGAATACACTGTAGACAAAATTAGTCAACCAGCGACAAACAATGAGATTCTGGTTACTCACTGACGCATCAGTAATAATAGTCCAGTAAAGTAATGTACGATTGATGGAGTGTTTTTTGCAGTTGATGCATTAAATACAGTTTATTTGAATTCCTTTATTTGATTAAGGTTTCAAATGCAGAGCTTTTCTGGCGTGATGAGTATTTACACTATGTGCTATTCTCCACCTAAACTTCACTGCACTTCAGGGGGAAATAGTTTTTACTCCGCCACATTTACTTCAAAGCTACAAGCTATGACCGATTTACAAAATCTGACAAATAAACTGGTCAACTATAGTCAAAACAACAATCAACCTGAACTGGCTACGTTACAAGCTGCCTGAAGTAAACGTCATCGCTTCAGTAGTTGAAATCCAGTGTTACGTAAAAAAGGGCACTCCGCCAATTTTACACACCGTTGTCAATTGTGTAGTTGCTGGTATGATTCAGCTTGTGATAACTGTTGTTTAATGTCTTCTGTGGCTGTCTCCTGAGAAAATGACCCTGATGACGTCATTTCACAATTTCTTATTGGAAAACCGCATTTCAACCAGGGAATGTCACGCTTAATAGAAGTTGTGTTAACCAGGCCACCGAGGTCTAACAAAAGATTGCGGTGGAATCCAGGCCAGAATAATATTTTTGAAAGAGCAACATTAAATTACACATGTACCACAGAAATGCTCACATTTTGAATGCAGGACCTTTACTTGTAACTTCTAGTGGTGTTGCTACAGTACTTTTAAAAACACAACAATAATTTGATTAAGTTTTCACTGATTAGCAGGATGCGGTTCTGTCGACTGAACATGTGATCAACACTATCTCAGAAGTCCTTTGATATGAATCTAATACATGATATTGACCAGACGCCATTATAGCAATGATGCAATCAGCTGCTATATGAATTATTGCATCTGTTTCAGTGGAGCGCAGCTCAAATGTACGATGACCATCCTGATGCTGTAACCGAGCGCTGTCTTTTCACTCTGCTAGGAAACAGGCAAACAGTTTGACATGAAAATTGAGCACTATTGAATATCATCAAAAACCATTTGCAGCTCCACTCCAGAGATATTGGCAGATATGATGTGAGCTGCAGCCATGAAGCATGATGTGAGGACGGAGCGGGACAGGATGGTCGCACAGCGCTGTGGTTGCGTGACTGTCTGTGCGACTCTCGCAAGACAGGACTGTGGCCTTCCCTCCACCCGGTCCCCGCTCTCCCCTGCACTCCCTCTCCCCCTGCCCCACTCTGCCTTACCCTCGCTTTCCCTTTCCGTCTCTGCTAATGATCTGCTCCGCCTGTCGCTGCCTGGCTGACTGATGCCCACTGACAGCCCCACTCATGCGGAAAGGCTGCACCCCTCCTCCCCTTCACATGCACACACACACACACACACACACACACACACGCACTAACACAGACGGAGAAATGAAGTCCTACACATCCCAACGCAACATACTTACTATGCATATGTGACACACACGCACGCCAACTTGCGTGAGCACTAGATGGATCCACATTAACAAATCACGGCCATTAGTTCAGTCACATGTCGGCAGACATATATGTAGAGCAGATGACAAACACACAACTAGACCACAGTGTGTACGTTATCCTCCTCCTCCTCCTCCTCCACACAACAGCATGCTAATGGAGCAGCTGACTTATACCATCCATGCATTTTTATGCAAATGACAATCCACTGAATGGGACAGACTGGAGAGTGGCATGAAATTCCCACAGTGTCTGGAAATATAGGTTTTTGCTTACTTGAAGTAGATAGTTTTTTGCGTTGATGAAGATATCATTTAAAAAAAGGTAATACATAGAGATGGGGATGTATTAGTTATATAAATAATGATGCGGGATTGACATGATGACATAACTAGGCATCGCCGTCTGTTTATCAGTAAGTGTTCAGAACATGGAATCATCTGTTTGCATTGGTTCATGAATTAAATATCCATGTAAATGTATGTTTTAATCCTTAAACATAGTTAATCAATTAGTTGATTGATCACAGCAATTTTGATTTCCGAGTAATTCATCAAGCAAAAATGTTAAAAGTCTACTGTTTCCAATTCTGGAGATTCTCAGACACACTGTAATGTAGCTGTGTGTTGTGGTGATTTATTTCTCTATGACAGGATATTTTATAATATTCTATATATTGTCATAGACTTAAGCTCATATAATTGCTAACAAATACATCATATCTGCTTACGACTGAGTTACAGTCTGTTATAAACTGTTCATTACATGTTTATAATCACCCCCTTCAACTTATTGACTGATGGAAACAATCATTGGCCTTGGTGTTTTTTACCTTCAGAAAACCTATTTACTCACTTTAACCCAGCTCATAGAATCAACTAATTTACCTCGTCTTGTTGCATCATTTCAAATTTTGTCTTCAAACCCACTTCCACCCTGGTGGACTTCAATGCCTCTCTCTGGTTTCTGATTTGATGAATAGGTGTTTTGATTGCCACACCCTGATCAGACCAGATCTTTATTAAACGTTCTGTACACACATTAGCCAATCGGAGATAATGCTCTGAAATAAATCGCCCGCCACTTCTCACATTCAGCGACACCACTAAAATGAAGCTTGTGGATGTAGCCTACTTTCTCAATGAAATAAGAGCCGACAAATCTTGCTCTTCCTTCATTAGAGTGCACTCAAGCACTGGCACAGTATCCTCCTGCTGCTCCCGCTCCTAATGACTAATTGGCCCTTACTAATAATAAACAGTCATGCATATGGATATCTGATCATAATATCTTATTTGAATCAATTCAGGGTAATTTATTCTTATCACTTTTCTCAGATACCCTGTGTGGTATGGATCACCTCTATAATAAATGTAAGCATTCCATCGTGAATCACTGGGAGACACTGGCTGGGTGACATCTGATTTTTGATGAAGTACCTATTTATCTAAGCGCCCTGCCAGGGGAGTTTCAGGCGGGAAAGAAATGAGGTCAGTAAGCAACGCTGCGGTGCAGGGCGACACCCCTGGGCTCCCCCCGGTCCCAGCTCGCACACGGCCCACAATCCCCGAGCTGATGGCTCAGACCTGCCATTACACTTAGTTACGCAAGGCTCCGTGAGGCCTGCCGGCTCTGGCGCGGACTGGAGAGACTCAGCCAGGTACTTCACTGCTGTGTGAAATATGTGGGCTGTACACCAACATGAGCGGTACAGAGCAACACAGAGCAGTGCTGACGTGGAGCAGGGGATGTTAGCTTCTGTCAAGACGTGGTATTTCTATTAAGTGGCATATTAGGTACCAAAAATTCTTACTTTAAGGCCCACTTTCAAGGGTTTACAAGCTGCAACTAAAGAAACAATAAAACAATTTACTAATACTTAATATTAGTCATAAGCCACAAATGACAGCAACGGTTAGGTCGTCAGGTTGTGAAAAATTCTCTCTTCCTAGTGAGTCATTGGCAGCCAGTGCTCATGAGTTATGCAGTTATAAGTCTTTAAGGTCACACGTTGAGTATAGGGTCAAAAGTTTATCAGCAAAGGTGTGCAAGCCGTGTACAAACCTAGACAATGGGTTTTTATAATAATCCATGAAGTCTCCATTTGTAAATCTTATTAAATAGTTTATTAAAAAAAAGAATGGCTTGCCTTCTGGATGCTCTGCAGTTGAAATGACAAAGGACCTGCTCGAGGAGGACCAACACCAGCCAGAAACATTCACACTAACGGTGTTCTTGACTAATTTTCCTATAAAGCACTGCTAAACATGGGATTAATCATTAATGAAGCTCTTTTGTTCAACTTATAAACCCCTTTGCCGAGGGCAACTTGTCAGAAAGTGGTATTGAATATTGTATTTGTCAGCACTTATGTAGCCTATGAGCAGTAAATGAATGCCTGAAAACACAGTGTAATGTAGTTGTGATATATATAGTATCTAACAATACATCTCTAACACTATTAAAACTGTCCATTGCTGACTTTTGAAACAGTAGCTCATCTCCAGGTTGTATCTAGATAGAGTTTCTAACCTGATTACAGTTCCGACGTTGTTGTCGCATGTGGATCGACAAAGCTCCACATTGACACTTCATGAGACAGATCATGAAGAACAAGAAACACTACTTTCTTGTAGCGATGTCTGTCCTTCAAACATGCATGATAGCCTCTGCACATGTAAATGAAATGGAGATATTGCAAAAGATTGACACACTTAAAAAAACAAGACAAACCCCCCCCCCCCCCCCAACAGAATCCATTTCCATTTTGTTTCAATTAACAGGACAGTTTTAAACTTTTGTTAGTGGCGGTCGTACGGTCGAGTTACTTCTCAGTTCAAGAAAACGCAACAACGCTTAGATGTGCAGCCGGCAGAACTTCAAGCCTCTAATGAAGTTTCTCGTCTGCTCTTTGAAAGACTGAACGCTGTGGTGTACGCCACCCCCCCAGCTACCAGTGTGACCCCCCCGCCTCACTCTTCGCTCACACACACACACACACACTCACACAAAAAAGACACATTCCAGCATCCCCATTAGCAATTCATGAGCGTCGTCTCATTAGACTTTAAGTTTTACCATAGGCCTCTGAAGTATATGGCTGGAGCAGTTATTAATATTTCATAGTCTCCTATTGAGGAGCTAAAAACGAAGTCGACCCGCTTCCGCTACAAAGTGACTTGCGCTCTCCTTTTTTTCCCCCACTTCTTCTACTTTTTCTACCCCCTCTCCTCCCTGTTCGTTAGACTGTCTCTCTTCCCCTCTCCTCACCGTTCACTCCTCCGCCGTCGCTTTCCTCTCTTTAGCTTCCTCGCATCCAATCCTTCTCTGCCACACAGACCTTAACTCAAACTGACTTAATTGGGCTGTCTTTGTTCTGGGAAAATGTGGGCATACCTTCGCCTTCTCCCCGGCATAGAGAGAAAAGGGAAGTAAAAAGTGAAGAGGAGGAGGGGGAGAAACAACACAGGAGGAGGAGGGGAAACGGCGGAGGAGAAACCTGAGTGAACCCCCGGTTGCTCCATGAGTACTCCCTGTGCCATGCTCGGGTTGGGGGGGGGGTGGGATGGGATGATGTGAGTTTGTGTGAGCGTGGAGAGAGAGAGGGCGAATGATGAGGAGGGGCGTCTAGAGCGTTCACTGGGTGTCTGTCAGGCTGGCAGACAGGAGCTCTGCCCCCGAAACAAACCCATGCATGAATAAGTCAATAAAGACATGTCTGTGCCCTGCCGTGTGTGTGTGTGTGTGTGTGTGTGTGTGTGTGTGTGTGTGTGTGTGTGTGTGTGTGTGTGTGTGTGTGTGTGTGTGTGTGTGTGTGTGTGTGTGTGTGTGTGTGTGTGTGTGTGTGTGTGTGTGTGTGTGTGTGTGTGTGTGTGTGTGTGTGTGTGTGTGTGTGTGTGTGTGTGTGTGTGTGTGTGTGTGAGAGAGACAGAGTAAAGGGAGGACAGAGGAGAGCATCGGATGAGGAGAAGGGGGATCAGGGCGAGGAGGCTCCTTGTTTCCCAGCGTCTGTGACAATGAGACAGACTCCACATTCCCTCACACTGAGAACCAGATGGAGAGAGAGAGAGAGAGAATCAAAACCAGAGAGCGAGAGAGAGGAGTTCTTTGAATTGGTTGGGACAGTTACAGCATGTTTGCACATTGCACGAAATTGGTTGGAAGCAAAAGTATGTGGGAACACGGCGTGTGTCCAAATTCATCACGTGACAGTAAATGTTCTTATTTTGAACATATTGCTCGTCATTCTTTGTTCCTATTTATTCTCTCCTGTCTCCCGTATATCCAATACCATGATTAGTAATTAGTTCATGTCCTATAGCTGCCTCCCGTATCTTTTGTCTATTTGGTGCATTGGTTGTGCACATCCTCACATATCAATGCTATCCTCACTCAATTAGCGACATGCGCTTGAATGGTAGGGGGCAGTGTAGAGGCAGTATCGTGAAAAGTTTTCACAAATGCCCACATCTGTATGATGTGTCATTGCCACGTGGCGACCCGCCGTGGTGTCACCCATCGGATTGTGAAGTGCTGTTTCGAAGCATTTTCACCTGCGCCGTCTTGGTTTTGTGAAACCAGAAGTACGAGGGTGGGTCTGACCGAGATCTCGTGCACTGCACATCCACCTACACCTGCACACCCCTCGAGGGGCGTACTCCAGTAACACACAGTACTGTACTTACAGTATGCATGTATGTAAACAATGTAAACAAGTTTGTCTACATGAAAGTGTGGTTAGAAACGCAGGTATACAATTCCATCCTGCCTAACCATACCTTCACCATTTTTTTTTTTTTGCTACAACCACCAACTTAACCACAGACAACAATGAAAGACATTATTCTAAAAACTATTCTCATTATTCATCAAAAACACATCAAGAAGCATAATCCTCACGGTTGTGCGGAACCGTCCAACATGAATGTTTTGTCTGACAATCCGGTTGGGCACCGATTCATTTGAATTACAGTTGGAAAAAAACCTGAACCTGGAGTTGAAGTTCTGCTACTTGAACTAAAACCAACCTTTCAGACTGTTTGGATTCAGACCAGGTAGCAGAAGCCAATGCAGTGTGTGTTGAGGGTGGCGAGGGGTGAGAGCTTTGGGTGTTAATATATTGTAGCGCCGCAATCATAGCTCCCCTGACACACATGTACACCTCAATGTGACAGACCTGTCCCTGGCAATGAAAGGAAGGATTTAGTAAGAGCCGGTGTCCAAGTCCGAGAGAGAGAAAAGGAGAGAAAAAGACAAGAGCCATGGGGAGGGGGAGGGGGAGGTGGGTGGGGAGAGACGGCGACAGAGAGAGAAATGGAGGATGGAAACAATTCAGTGTCCTTGGAAACCAACAAGGCTAATTTGAATTTGAGACTGAGGACTTCTTCTCTCTTCCTTTGCCTCGCATGACCTCCTCATCGCCTTTCTTCTGCGCTCCCCAATCAGTTTAATCTCTCCCCGCTCATCCCTCCCAGATGCTCTCCCTCTTTCGCGCTTTTCTCTCTCTCCCTCCCATCCGACGTTCATTACAGCTCACTCTCACCAAAGCAGATTTCTTTCCATGACGGATGGGCTCTGTGAACGCTCATCCAAGAGCTCTGTCAGATCTCCTGCTCGCGTAGTAAGAGCCGAGAGGCGGGTGGTTCACTCGGGGACATGCGTGGCATTATGGGTTGGGGATTGTGGGGAGTCAAGAAGGGGTTTGGTTTCAGGGTACTTAGCGTCATCTTGTCAGTGCCTGGGTCTAGTTGTGGTTGGCCATGCGGCAACCACATTAACCATGGGAAAGAACTGGCGCTGTTAGATATTTCTTTTCCAAGATTCTCCCTCTTCTCTTGCTCTCACCCCATCAATTTTCCCCATGCATTATTTCAACAGTCTCTGTGGCTCTCCAACACGCCCGATGCCTCGCAGGCAAGTCCTCCTCTTTCAACATCCTAACCATAACCCCCTCCAGCCCTTCTCCCCTCACTCCTTTCTGCCCTCACTTTTCCTCCCCATCGCCTTTTCTCTCTCTGTCTACGATGGTCAGGTCTCATGGGCGAAGACAGTTGGCAGGATGCAGGCTTGCTGCCATGGCAACAGGAACCCTCCCTCTCCCTCAGGTCTCCTTAGCAACTAGTAGCTTGGCTTTGTAGTAATGAGCCGGCCCAGCATGCCATGCTACTGAAGCACGGGATGTGTGTGTGTGTGTGTGTGTGTGTGTTTGTGTGTGCGCATGTGTGTGTGTGTGTGCGCTTCTATGGTTTTGTCTTTTGCAAGGGTGATGTGCACAGTGTCCGTGAGGGTTCTGACTCCTGCTCAGATGTCAATTAATAGTACAGGATTACTTTATGACTTGAGGACATGTACACTCCTGCCTTCTCTCATCAATTTTATTTTAAATTTCCCAGCTTCCATCCTCTAAAGTGAACTGTATAGTCTGTCGGCGTACTTAAAAAAAAAATTGCACATAGCTCTGATGAGAGATGTGTTCCTCTTAAGATGAATTTGAGTCATCAATAAGTATGAATGGGTGATTTGACAAGATGATTCTTGCAAAATAATAATTAATCTCACATTCCCGTAATTTTTGAAGACTGTCTCCAAAGATGGATAGATTAAAACAAGAATGACTAATTGACCCACCCAATACTTTGATGTATGTATTAAAGACAATGAGAGTGTATGAGTCCCATGAATGAGCTGTAATTACTATTACCTGACTAGCTTTGCTATTGGCGTGTGTTCCCCAGAGTAGGTATCAGGTTACTGAGAAGCAATTAAGGAGGAAACTAATGATCTATTCTGAAAGGACACACCATCCAAGTTGAAGTGAAATATGACACAAACAGATCTGTTCATACATTGGTCGTCATTGGTCCCGCGATTTTCTGAGTTGTTTGCGTCACCTTGTTCACCACCACGTCACCTTTCCAGTGATGTGGTGTTCCAGCCTGGTTTCAGATCTCTTGTATTAGACGTTTGGCGGCATTTTCCACTGCATCAATCCAAGTTTTGTAAGCAGGATGTATTCTGATGTCCAACTTAAAACGTTTTTCAAATTATTATGATTGATGTTGAGTACTCACTGTCATGAGATTTCAGTGTCATTTGAATTATTTCGACAGAAGAAGGTTGTTATTCTTTATAACAAGCTGCTTGGCAGTGTCTGCTGTGCGTGAGTTCTCTCTAGTTCCTCAAGTCAATCTAGCCTCTTTTTTTTATTAATGTGCCATTCAGAATGTCTTGTCCCGTGTCTCTGCCAGCGTATCAGCGTTTGACTGTGGATCAGCGCGTTTGTTTGGAGGTGTCACACAACGTCAGTGCGTTGGATGGATGTGACAGCTGAGTGTCGAGGCGGGTGGCGCGCCCCTGAGACCCGACGGCAGGTGCGATCAGGCCTGTTTGTCAGCTTCTCCTCTTGGCTCCCATAGGTGTCACAATGCTCCACCTGGCGTGTGAAAGCTCCCGTGGGACGGAGACGTGAAGGTGACTCCTATTATGAGCGCGAGTCAAAGGTGGAGGTGACAAACTATATTTACAACTGTAATTGTACTGCATTTCTGTCTCCTTTTTGTTTTTACGAGCATTGCATCAGAAACTGTCTGCATCAAACAGGCATTATAATTTAGAAAATATTTAGAATTAGGAAAATAATCTGGCTAGTTCACATGACGAGAAGCTAGCAGGTGAACAGGCCTGGAGTCTGGCTCGTTATAGCTTTTTCCTTGTAAAGTAGCGTGATAGCTAATAACAATACGACGATGAGAACTAAAGTTATCTGACACACCATATGGTTTATTATAATGCACCGTCTGGAAAAGGCTTCCTGGGAAACTACTTGGAAATAGGCATGTGCCTTCAATTAAAACTCAGCAGGTGATTGGATGAATGATCCCTTCGTGTCTATTACGGTTTCCAAAGTCAGTTGGGAGGAGAACGAAAACCTCTTTTCAATCGCAAAGTTCTAAACCATCTAACTGATAGCAGAATCTATGCGAACCTCTTCAGGAGCTGCCGCCGTTGTTAAGGAACAGTTGCTTCATATGGCTGCGATCACACCGATGACGGGCCCATAGCTGCTGGTGGTTCCTTCCTCACAGGGCGCTGATTGGTCCGAAAGCGCCGTGGTTCAGCCACAAGTGAATAGCTTTGAAACTAGAAAGATCCATTGAATCCATCTGCAACGGCTCGAATTTATATTCTTCCCTGAGCTCTTAGTTGATAATAGTAAGTTGTATTTCTTTTTTTGACACTGAGCAGAGTAAGATTTTGGTTCATTGTTTAATTCTCTGGTTCAGTGAGCAGTTAGCGTGTAGGTTTTATCAAAGTGCGGAAAATACAGAGAAGCTTCACGCCAATAAAAAAAGAGGAAAATACAAGAGCCATATGGGAATTTTTTTTATTGTTTTAATAATAAAACCTTTTCTAATAATATTGAATAGCTCACTGTACAGTAGTGCTATCTAAGTGTATACAATGAGAGGGATTTAAAAAAGATAAAGACAAGGATAATTTTTTATTGAGTCAATAAATCATAAGAGCAACTTTTAATGTTTTTTTTTACCCATCAAATTGACTATTTTAGTAATTCATTAAAATTTAAGCAAAGTCCTGGAACAGGCCATAGCGGCGTTCCCTCCCCCCGGGGGGGGGGGGGGTCATGATGTAAGGAAAGCCAACTGGAAGAAAGCACCACTCATGTCCACTCCGGGTCCATCAGTCTCTACGGAGCTGACTGTGGCCTGAGGACCGGGCATCTCTGGCACGCAGGGAGGATTTTCCGATCCCCTGCCCCGCTCTCAGATGCTCGTTAATCTGCCGGCTCTATTTTTATCTGCCCTCTCCTCCCGCCCCCGGGCTCTCCGCCTTCGCTCACTCCTTATGTCCATCCGCAGAGGGAGAGGCTGCCTCGGCAGCTCCAATTAGAGGCCTCTCCGCTGGGGACTGGGCTTGCTGTCCGCCCCTGGCCCCTCAGGCTCTCCCTTCTCGTCTACCTTTCTCAGGTTGGCCCCAGACGCTGCCTCGCACGCTGCCTCGGCTCCACCTCCCCTGCCTGTCTGCCTGCCTTGTTTCACCGTCTTACCCCCTGGGCTTGTGAGGATCCACAGGGAGTGAGGGGGAGTGAAAGGCCTTCTGTCGCCCGAGGGTTGGCTCTAGTCCCTCGGCTGTACTTTGACGAGAAGCTAACTGGTGCACCTTTCAGGAGGCGGCCTCACCTACAACTGCTGGCGACACTAACTCTGATCATGCTGTCACAGCTACTGCCGGTGTACACCTGAAATTGCTGCTAGTACTAGAAAACACCATCATTCATGCCTCACACAAAAAAAAGGAGGATTCCTCAAAGATTCCTTGATGAGGTTAGTGGCTCGTGTAACACCGTCATGATTTAAAGAATCGCCAGTTAAATACTTGTCCCTGGCTTTTTCTCCAAGAGTTCTTTACATTGAGAATGGCAAAACACAGAATCTTATTACAAGTGTACTGTTAGATACTGTTAAAACTACTAAAAGGATACGTCTGTACTTTCAGCTTTCAACATCGTGTTGTTTGTGAAATTTTAAAAGTAGCAGCACAACATTGTTGTGAAAATGTGATCACACATCACTATTGTAAGTGATCGGCCCGTGCTGTTGTGTCCCTTAAATGTTTTTAGCCACAATGTGTTCCTCCGGATGCTCTGACCTGTTCTTGTCCCGCAGTCCCCCAAAAGGAAAGCATTTCTCCCCCCCCCCCTCCAGCTTAGCTCCCACCCCAACTCTCACACCTTCTCCAACCCCTTTAATCCCTCAGCCTCCCACTTCTTCATTTCCTTCAAAGAGACAAGCGCTGCCTGTGACATCAGTCACAGGAAGTGAATCTTTAGCGTCGACTAATTTCCATCGATTGCCTCCAGACAGGCTTAGCAGATGAGACCCATTCCCACACAGAGCCTGGCTGCTCTCATTTAAGTCTCCCCGCCTGCAGAAAGCGCTCCACAATGAGCGCAGTCAGTGCTTTTATCTTCTCCCCCACTCCTGCTTATTATCACATAAATGTGCGGGCATAGAGAGATACCCATTGACAGGACCGTGCATAATGACTCCTGGCTGTGTGAAATGGATTAATAAATAATGGTTGAGCAAGGGGAGAGAACAGCTTTGGCCTCGTCCCACCACTTCTCAACAAGGCGGCGTGGAGCAAATCCCCAGCGCGCTCGACGGGATTGTGCCGGACCACATCTAATGGAGCGCTGCACGGAATTTTATAACACGACCGTCCTCTTGAATATGCCGTGGAATGCGTCATAAATTAAAGGTGGACTCCTTAAAAATGTGCAGGAGGCGCCGCTTTAAAATCCACTACACGATGTTCTACTGAATCCTCGGAAGAATCCCTCTCTCCTGTGAGGATAGGGAGGTAAAGGCAGCCTGTAAAAATGTCCAGGAGCAGAACGCCTCTCCAACCGGTTTCCCGTCTCGCTGCTGACAGAGCTGCAGCAGAAGGTAAATCCGTTTCCTCTTTGCCTCTGCTTTCACGCTCTCATGAGTATACCAACAGTTTGAGCGCACAGACCCTGCAGTTTTGCGAGTGCGAACTCAGTCGAACAGGCACACGGTTGGGCCTGCAAACACCAGGGGCCTGCTTGTTCTTAACAAAGCGTCCCCATCCATCCCCAGTCAGTGACATATTGCTTCATTAACACTCTTGGCTTTGTGTATATTGACAGCGTTTTCAAAATGGCAGAGAGTAAGAGTGCTCCTGCCGCCGGCTCCGCACCAAAGGGGCTTAGACAGACTATAAAGCCGAAACTGAGGCTGTGAGAGTGCAGTGCGCTCCGACTGTCACTGTACCCCTGTGCCAAAGTAATAAGTCTGAGACAGGAGTTGAAAAGGTCTCAATCTCCTTAACGCTAGATTAAGGAGCAGCTTGATCAAGGCATCTTAAGTGCTTCATTTTGGAATCGGAATCAATAGCCGCTAAGAAGAACTGAGCTGGGAGCTTCGGTAGGTAGAGCTGATTGAATAGAGGCTAATGACTTCTCTGAAGCCCCTCAACAACAGAGCAATGGCTCATACTGTCTGTCCTGCTCCTGTTTTTATTCAGGCTATATATTTTCCTTTAAATTAAAAAAAATAGAAGGTTAATCTATTTCCCAGCTGCAAGTTGTCACTGCAGTCAGACAAAGTACCTCAGTTTTGTAATAGCGAGGAAGCACGCAAACACACGGGTCTCTGGTGGAAAAACATGTTTTCTACCAGGAGCACGGACAACAGGAAGGCTGTGATGTGACGTGGACAGGGTCAATCCAGATTTATTTTGAAGGCTCGTGAAAACCTGTGCTTGTTTTTCTTGGCTCCCAGCGACTGCCCGACCAATTATGCCAACACCGCGCCCACCCTCAGTCGCCATGATCCGACCAATCCCCACCCTGCCTCTGTGGTTTCAGGGTGAAACCCAGCTGAGGAGTGCCCAGAATTAACCAGGATTAGCCTTGGATTGTCGGGGATTACTCAGGCTGGAGAGGGATTAAGCATGATTGCCAGTTTGGGGGGGCAATATGTGTGAGTCTGTGTGTGCGTGCACATCGAGGTGAATGTGTCAAGTTGGGAAATACTGTAAATGCAGTATGCATTTGTATATGCAGTATGCATTTGTTTGCATGTGTAGCGTGTGTGTACAGCACTGCCTGGACTGAAAAGTCTAGAAAACAGCAGATGCGATTTGACTTCCACATCTTTAACAGTCGGCAGAGAGGAGTGGAAATGGCTGCCTTTGCCTCTGCAGATTTATGTTTTAATAGAAGTTGTTCTGTAGAATTAATATGGAGGCTTTCTCTACAAAGCCCTGTCGGGAGGATCGCAACCAACACAGAGACAGAGAGAGGGAAAAGGGTGCGATGGGTTACATCTTTGTTTTTGCCACGCAACACATACTGGAACATTTGGAAAAAATGTAATTAGTGTTCGCCTGCTAACTCAGAATAAAAAAAACAAACAAGAACAAGGGGGTTAATAATAATGATAATAATAATCAAGAGTGTATGAATGTAAAGTAAAGAAACTTTGCCATAGCTCTGGTATCGCTAGTGAGCGCACAAATATATATAAAAATGGAAACATTATTTTACAATAGGAATGATGCTGTATTTTTTTTTTTTTTAAATAGGCCAGGTTTTCCTGCCCTGTGTAATATTCATTAAATAAAATCAGATTCACTGGTAACACTTTCTGTAGCATTATACTTAACATCGGAATACTTGAATGTGACAAAAGTGTAGTTTTATGCCTAGTGGAGAATATTGTATCCTCAATTCACTGTGTTAATGGGTGACACAATGAAAGACGTAATAATGATCATGATGGCCTTGTATTGCATTAGCTACACTGCTGTCACAGAAGACGTCTTACACTACTTTCAAATATTTCTACTTTCACTATTCATGCTGCCGTTGAGCAACAGAGGACCTGCATCGGAGCCTTTGACAGAAAATCAGCTGCGCAGATAACAAGCTCTAAAAACGGATGAGTGGTGGTTACGGCTGTTAGAAGACGTGTGAATATAGTGCAGGCAGGATGGAACTGAGTGACAGGGAAAAGAGAACAAACTCCAACTGTTGGTGGGTTTTCTGTCAGTGGTCAGACTTTTCTCCAATTCTAAGTGTCTGTTTCTTTCAAAGGTTGACACATCAGTTGCAGTAAATGATAATAACAATAATTGCAGGGTGTGTACTGTAGAAGAAGAGAAGAAGAGTCCACTGTCAAAGCCGGAGAAGTCCTGCTTGTCCTGTGTTGGTCCTGTAGCTGGGTCAGGGTCGGCTCTGGGGCACGCAACACAAGCATCAGTGAACGAGGAGGAATAATTCTGTCTCATCTGAAGTGTGTCCAATTATTAATCTCACATCACAAACTGACAAATAATTTAGGGGGGGGGGGGGGGGGGAGCAAAGACCCAGAGTTTCCTTTATATACCTTAACCTACTACACACACACACACACACATACATATATGTATATATGATTCTGACTTTGCATTACATCTATGCCCATAGTAAGGTCATTTCTGCACTAATGACATATTGTCTGATAACATGTGACTTCTTCGGGAAGAAACAAACCACAAACTCTTTATAGTAACAATTTAAGTCTTTAGAGGGAGAATTCTTCATCCTGAAACAATTTTGGGTAACTGTAACTCAACTGTAGCACAACAAAGGGCTTCATTTCAGTGTCCTTTTTTCCCCTCTTCTGTTTATATTTAACAGTTTATCTCGCATTGAAGTTGCAATTTTCAGCCAACCACACATCTGGCCTCACCTCCTTCTTCCAAGTAGGAGAACAGAGAAAGGTTCGCTCTTGAGCCAGCGTGTGGTTTGTCTTTTCTGGGCTACTGTAGAAACATGGCAGTACAACATGGTGGCCGAGAAGGACCTGATCCAAAAACACAATGAATCTTAATGGCAACTGTTCATACACTAATAAAAACAAAGCTATATGACTATTATATTCAACTTCTACCAAAAGCATTTTTTGTGTTCTAAACCTTCTGGTAAGTGTGAGTAGAGTTGTTTTTCTTGTGATGACATCACAAAATAAAACTCACTTTCCTAGGCCCTGTAAAAGTTTTATAACCTATGTTATGTATGAGAATGATAATCGACTATGTTAACAGTGAGAGGTTTTATGGATGTCTCTTCCAAAATGGTGGGAAAGTAGAAAATGCATTTTGGGCAGCAGCGGATTTGTTGTTGTTGTAATACCACAAGTGGTCACTGGGGGAAATTGGTCAAAAGAAGAATGAGCGCGGGTGATCTCTTATAGATGGTGTCATCGCTGATAACCTCTGCCCGTGGTCCGGCCCCCCTAAGCTGTGATTGGATAGTGGATGGTTTTTCTCCCACCATACATTTTTCTTCATGAAAATCAATGATTGTGTGTTATATTTTTTGCTACTCTATGTAAGAATTTGGTTGGTTGACAGATCTGTGTGTCCATGGACCATTAGCTCACCACTGGGCGGACTTTCCCCTGACTCAGTAAAAGCAGCAGTGTGTCAAGATCATACTCAGTCAGTATTTATGTATAATATAAAGCAGTGGAGCAGGATAGAGTGCGGCGGGTTCCCTGTGGAGGAGCAGGCTGGATGTGAGGCCAGATTCAGTCACTGTTTTCTCCGCAACAGTCCATCTCCTGCTGCATTAACAGAAAGGCAAAGGGTGAGAGCAGTGGGAACAGGCTTCTCCACTTCAGAATCAGTCTTTTCTGACAAGTTAATATATACACTGAAGCATGGATGGGCAGCTATGTGCCACGGAGGGCTGAGCGGCTGCAGGTTCCTCTACAGCTCAACACTGTGCTGGAGGGTTTCACTGATCAGCTCCTCCACTGGAGCTGACAGTGTGCTAATCGCGGACATCTCCTGCTACATGGCCTTTGATTGCTATAATAACCCGGAGACTACTCTTCAACGTTGCATTTGACGGTCCAATCCTGTAACAGAGTCAAGCAGAATCATGAGGTTCCTTGATCATTATTATTATCACTATTTGACTGAAATTGCCGTGAGCTGGAAATAAGCTAAGAAAAATGAAACTTGGCCAAATGAAATGAAAATTTAAATAAACCGTGAGCCAATTGGTCAGATGATGATACTGTAATTAAGGCCCAAAATCGCAATTTTCGATAGTAACTGAAATTTGACACACTCAAGTTCAGTTCAATGTGCTCTACAAAAAAGGCTCTTGGACAATAAACATTGCCATAATGGATTTTTTTTGCTAATTTGCATGTTATGAAAAACAGTAATATGACAGAGTTTTGGTGTCAGACTCTGTCAACACCAAATTTGGTATATAGTCCTGTAGGACTGAGATACAGAATTCTATCATAAATTGGCAAGATCGGACACAAATATGGCCACCATCAATCAAACAAACTTTGCGAAGGACGAGGCTTGGCAGGAAACTGGCCATAACGCAAGTTATCTTATCAACTCAATGAGGACATCCAGCTCTGTTTCCTGAACCAATACGCTTAATACTTAAATTTCACACTTGTCAATGAATCAACAATACCACAAACATTTTCTTAGCATCATACCATCACCTTCCGTTGCATGTCCTCATCTCCTGTCTTAAATTCCAGTCTTCTTTTTTACTTTTGCTTATTCTTTTCAAAGGAACATATTACTAAGCAGCACTGAAGTAGATTTTTAGCTCCCAAATGCTTTTACTATATGGAAGTCAAAATAAGATGTTGTTTGCTACATGGACACGTCGTTGAATTTGTGTTTCTGTGATTTCTGCGATGACAGTTGTTGGATCGGCCTCACTCCCAAAGAGAATTAAAATAGCTGACGTGACTGTCCTTGGCATTTTGGCCGATTGAGCTGCTTCTTTTTGTTGAGCGCAAAAAGGTTATAAGCCGCAAATTGCTTGCGGACATATTTCTTTTTGTTTTGTTGTTGTGTTTTCATAATTGTTCCACTCAGTCATAAAACTTGTAACACACGTTTTTATGGGTTAGGTTTTGCTCCCCTCACTTACAGTGCTGATGCTGTGACTAATTGTTTCTTCACTCGTAGCCAGAATTGCCACAGGGTTTTTAATCAATGGGTATTCCAAATTCCATGAGTTGCCCCACAATGAGTCATATATTTACATGTTTTCTGATCTTATATTCATGCTGTCAGGACAATATAATTTGTCAATGTTTGAACTGTTGCAAAAACACATTTTCTGCTATACACTGCCATTGTCAAAGTTCGGTTTGGTTTAGGTGCAAAAGCTGTGTGGTTAAGGTTCGGCAAAGATTGTTGGTGTGGGTTAAAATCCGTTAAAGCTTTGGAATGTTTGATGTCATGGTTATAACAAGAACTACTTTGGTAGGTTAGAGAGCAAATGTGGTCCTGGTTAAAAGAAACCAACACTGACCGTCTGTCGAAAAAGGAAAGTGAAACAGCGGTCTGTTAACATCTAGTCCTAATGGGCTTCTTTTCAGTCTCTGTTTAATACTTGTTCCCTTGTCTGACAACAAAAACCTGAACAGATGTACATGAGAACAGGTTCTTGAGCATCGAGAGTAGAAGAGATGCAAACGGATAAAGGGCTATAACTGCCAGTGACACTAGGCAGAATGCGAATTCAGTTGAATGACATCATAAATATGCTAATTGTATTTATTATGGCAACTAGCAACATTCAGCAAGTTATGGCACGATTTAACTTCTTTCTATATTAAGTATTTGTTAAGTGTTTCTGATATTTTGCCAAACCTCACCAATATACATTTTTTGTTAAAATAATCAGTATGTTGCAATAATAAATCCTCCAAAATGGTCAAACATGTTCATATGCATTATCACATCTATATTTCTTTAGTTAATTAGTTGACTGTCATGTTATTCTTTACAGGAGACAATGCAGAGATCTGCCACATTATAGGACTGCACATTGTATTGACAGGTGAAGAAACAGCAGTTGTTGTATAAGCTCTGCTACTCCACACACACACACACACACACACACACACACACACACACACACACACACACACACACACACACACACACACACACACACAGGGCTGCTAATCACAGCTTGGTACAGGTAGTGAGGCACTGGGACTACTGGTGATTGAGCCTCCCTGGTGGATTGGAAGCAGGAATCTGACAGACTCAGATAAAAGGCTGTTTGGAGTTGCTTGCAGCATCAAACAGCATCAACCCCCCCTCACCCACCCACCCCACTCCCGTCTCTCCCCCCTCCATCACCTCCATTCTCGTCATTCCTCCCTCTTTTGGTTTACTCTGTTGCCATGGCTACGCCCGGCCAGAGCCGTCACGTTGAGGAGGAGCCTGTCAGGGTGCCGCTCTCAGATCACCTGATGCAGGTCGCCTCCACTGGCGGCCTCTTTCACACAGCGTAATCATTCAATTGGGCTTTGATTAAGTCTGTTCCATGGCGTGGCAGCTGAGAAGTGAAGTCAGAGTATTTCGTCGCCAAACGTTGAGCATGTGCAATTTTGCCGACCTGTTTTTTTTTTTGGAGAGGACCCCTCTGAACATCAACAAAAAAAACATACCTCCCATCCAATTTTCATGTCTGTGAAGAGTGTCTCGCTGAAGCAGTGTGATTTGAATGGAGGATGGGATGAAATTACCTGTTAGGAGTCATGCTGAGGGGATGGGTGCATGTGGAGGGGTTTTTTTCCACATGAATGAGAGTAGTAGCGAGACACAAGACTGATCTGAAACCCACTTAAAGCTGAATTCCCCCTGTAAACATTTTGCCAAGAACCTATTACCTGCTGTTCTGGATGCTGTGCTTTTCATATTAAGCTGCAACAACAGAGAGCCATCACCACTTTCTGCTGGCTGTCCAGTTTGCAGCCATGCTGCTCTGTATGCTGCCAGAGTAAGGGGGGGGGGGGGTTACATATGCTGACTGTATGTGTTGTGCTGAAGGGTGAAATGTAAGCTGGCCCCCCATTGAACACAGATTTGCATCTCCTGCTGGTTTTTTTCTGATATTTTCTTTCAGTGTGAATGAATGAATGACTGATTGAAAGAAAGATGTGTGTGTGTGTGTGTGTGTGTGTGTGTTTGGGAGGGGGGGGGGGTTGTGTAAGGTGATGAGAGGATGGATGTGGAGAGAAGGAGAGAATGAGCAATGTCGTGATCAAGAGACGCTGGGACTCAGAGAGGGAGATGAATGGGGCTGAGAGCAGGAAAATTGGACGGGAGGCGGGGGGTGAATGAAGATAGAGAATGGCTCGAGATATCAGGAGACAGAGATTGTGAGCTATGTGCAGGTAATAAACAAGGCAGAAATAGATAGATATCTCAAGGGAGGGAAAAGAAAAAGTGAGCGATTGCGTGCATGGGGTAGAAGTTGGGGGCGGAGGGAGGGGGGTTTGGTTTCTCCCAAAAGAACAAAATGTGGCAAAAAAGGCAAAAGAGGGAACGAAAGAGAAGGCGAGAAAGCAATGGGAGGAAAGCTGGAGAGAGTGTGAATAATGACACAAACAGGAAAGATTTGGATGAACATGCTGTACTTAAACTAACTTGGCCAGCTGAGATGATGTGTATCCCTGCTAAGCTCTCCTTTAGGCAGGCTTAGATCTCATCAACTCACTGCAGGTTGGCACTAGCTTCAAATGCTGCTGCAGAGCCTTGGATTAACTATACAGCCGTCACTCAGGCACTTTAACAGGGGTCTGGAGAAGCTTATCCCCCCACCTCTCCCCCTCCCCCACACCTTCTCTACACTCGCCCACAATTGCCACCCCCCCAAATCACAGGAAGGCTTCATCATCACGATATATGCCACCGTTGCCTACAGTTATGTTAATTGTGCCATGATTTTAAAAAGAGGTTAAATGAGCATGTCCCTCCCCTCCTCCCTCTCCCTGTTTACTTTCCCTGTATCTTATTCCAGGCGTGTGTATGACTGTTTCTTTTTTCACTCTGGTGCTCTTCCAGTGCTTCTCCTGCCAAATCAGCCCCCTACCCCCCAGCTCCAAAGACCCCCCCACTCTCTCCAACCCTCCCTGTGTCTGGTTGGATCCCAGACTCTCATATTTGGAGGCCCTGCAATCGATACAGGCTGTCTGTGATTGGGTTGCCTCGCGTGATTCATTTCTGTAACCTTGGTGATGGTTTGATGTGGAGGCTGCACCCATGTCCATATTATGACTCAGTGAGCACGTGTGGAGAGGAGAGGTTGGTCAGGGGAGGTATCGATTGGTCCTTCACTCTCCCTGTCCTCTTGGCTCTCCCCTCCATCTCCCTCTCTTTCTTTATCCATCTTTTTCCTCGCTTGCCATGCAGCCTTGATAGTTTGGCCATCATTTGAAATGACTACGTGTTCTCAAGAAATGTTTATTTAACCCTAAATGTTCTCTTATGTGTTAATGTTAATCTCTTTTCTTCTCTCTCTCTTTCTGCCTCTTTCCCCCTCTTTCCCAATTTTCTCTCCTTTTCCAGAACTCAATCAGACACAATCTGTCCCTGCACAGTCGCTTCATACGAGTGCAAAATGAAGGGACGGGGAAGAGTTCCTGGTGGATGCTGAACCCAGAAGGTGGGAAGATGGGAAAGGGACCCAGAAGACGCGCAGCCTCTGTAGACAATGGCACTCGCTACCTGAAGACCAAGGGTCGCATCAGCCGAAAGAGAGCAGGGGCCATAGGCCTTGGACGGGGACAAGGTCAGGGGGGTGGACCGGCATTGCAAGGGTCCCCAGAGCATGGCAGTCCAGCAGGGAAAGGAGGTGTGGGCATGGGGGGTGAGGAGTACGACACCTGGACAGATCTCCATTCCCGCACCTCTTCCTCTGGCTCCACGATGAGCGGCTGCCTGTCCCCGATCTTGGCAGAGGCGGAGGCAGATGAACCAGAGGAGGAGGGATTGTCCTGTTCAGCCTCCCCTCGATTGTACCCCAGCCCCACCAGCACCCGTTCCCCAGCCCTTGGCACTGGGGGCCACTGCCCCACTGTGGAACTGCCCCAGCTGACCGACCTGACTGGGGCTATCAGTCTTGGTGAGAGTGGTTTCCCCCAACCACCACAAATCAAATGCAATGGTTATCCCTATGTGCCTGGCCCCAAGGCTGAGGGCTCTTACTGTGGGCCCGTGTATGGACAGCCTTCTATGGGCATGCTCCGCCACCATACTCCCATGGAGACCATCCAGGAGAACAAGCCAGTCAGCTTCCAGCGCCAAATGAGAGGCTACTCAGAGAACAATGCCCTGCAGAGTCTGCTTACCGGAGGTCCTTCATACTGCAACAAAGACACAGTGCTAAGCCAGGGACGGGAAACTCACACACTAATAACACAGGGAACCAATGGTGTTCACAACCAGCACAACCACAATCAAAATCGCAGCCACAATCATAGCCACAATCACAGGCAAGAGCATGCTCACAACCCCAGTCTACACAATGGCCACGGCTCAGTCCATGACCAGAACACAACCCACCATCAAAACCACAATCAGGGTCACAAACACCAAGCCAGCCTCGATTATAGCCACAGCCATAAGCCCCATCCTGCCCATGACTATGGTCCGAGCCACGAGCATGGTCACAGGAATAAAGTAAACCCCAGCCATGATCACAACCCTCGCTCCAGCCAGAGTCACATGCACAGCCACAACCCCCACAATCCTATGCCCAGTGGACCTCCCCCACAGGCCCTCTCCCCTCGGGTAAGCACTGACATCCTGCAGCCCTACAGTCTCAAAACCTCCAACCACTATGGGCCCCGACCCCACCTCCCAACATCACCATCCCTGCCACCTAACCCTGCCGGGGTAATGGATGTTCCCCAGGATCCCTGTCGCCTGGCGTCTGCGCCTCACCCGCGTCACCAGCCGTACCCAGGAGCTCATCATCATGGTATGACCAACTCCTGGCATGGCTACTTCCACCACAACCACCAGCCAGGGAATGCTGGTTACCAGGGGCAACAGCACAACTCCCTCAGTAGAATGGCTGCCAACCTGGAGATGGAGAACATACCAAATAGCCTGGACTGTGATGTAGACTCCATCCTGCTCAATGACTTTATGGAAACTGAGAATATGGACTTCAACTTTGATGGCTCTCTCTCCCAGGGTGTGGGCATGGGGATGGGCATGAGCTTAGGGGCATTTGCTTGCCCTGCACCAGCTCACAGCAACCAGAGCTGGGTGCCAGGGTGAACCCTGGTCCTGGGGATTGAATAGACACATAAATGGAAAGTTCACCCTCTGGGCCAGGCTGCTGGTGGGCTGTACCCTTGGACTGACTGACTGTGATTCTGTTTCTCTGAGACTGTAGATCAAAATATTTGTCATTTTGTTTCCTGGGGACTCCCTACACCCACACATCCTTCTCCTCATCTCTTCCCCCTCTGTTTATAAACCCTTCCATCTCCATATTGAACCTGCCCCAAATGAGCCCAGTGCTAAAGACCCCCTTGTTCATGACTGTTTTTTTTTCTTCTGTTCTATTTAAAAAAAAAAAACTCTCCTCCCAGTCTCATCCTGCTCGTCCTAATCTCTCAAGCACTTTACATCCATCCTTTCATAAAGATGCAGTAACACAAACACCAGGCAAAGTCATGTTGTGTGTTGGCTTAAGTTTAATGTATGCAATCCACTTCACAGTATTTTCTCCTCCAACAAAGGTGGGGTTGTTTTTGACTGGGGAACATGATCAAACAACTGCATAAATATCTTTCAGTGTAGAGGTGTTTTCAGATTGGGGTTAAAAGGCTTTGAGGTTTAAGGATGAAGGAAAAAATGATTATTTTAGAAGAACAGGGAAGGGAGCTAGAAGTAAATGGATGGAAGTATAGAAAATAAGGGAACTCCAGGGTCAGTGTGACTTCTCTCCCTGGTGGACAGTCTAGTTTCCTGTTCCTTCCAGTGCTGGAGGACAGTCATCCATCAGGCAACCATCAGCACCACTCCATTGAAATGCAACATCCTTTCTTTAATCTCCAAAGTAATGCCAGAGTGATGCATCACAATAGCAACTCTAATGCGCCACTCTGGGTTTTTTCAACCCCCCCTCTCTTCAGCTCCGGACACACCAGCTTAATGTGTTTTGGCGAAAGTGATGATTAAAGTCACTCTGCACTAAATGGGGGAGGGATTGAAAGGGGTAGTGTTGGGGAGGGGGGCACTGAGGGTAGACGATAGGAGAGGAGAAATGCAAATATTCCCTCAGTGCCTGTTCCTCTCCATTTTGTGGATTTATGTAGCTTTCTCCGTAATGAAATAAGCAACGATCAGATACTGCTGTACATCCTGAGGAGCGCTCTGATTGGCCTGCACTGGGCTGCCTCAGCATGGCTCCTTCGCCGACTGACCCCAGAACAGCTTAGTGAGCAGCAGTGGTCAGGCCAGGATGTTGATGGAGCCGCCGTCCTCAGACCCCAGGCAACCTTGTCTAATTCACTAACACCCAGGTTCAAGCCCACTATGTACTTTTACTCCTGCAAATTGCACACTGATGAACACCGTCAGCAGATTACTATTTGGTGCTATCTCCTCTTCCCAGGCCCCCTCCTATCGCGCCGCCCATCCCGAGGTTACTCTGAGGGTAAACAAGAGTAATTAACCGCCAAACAAGATGGATGATTTATGCAAGTGTTTGTATTCGCTCATTGGCACAAAGTCATAATTCTTCCCCCTGCAAAGCTCAAGGAGGGCAGTTTTTGAGAGGTGGTGCCCAGTGACAAGGTAAAGCGGCTGGCAAGCGGTGCGTTTACAGTGTCCTTCAGGCACCCCCTTTACAAGCATTCCCCACACTGTAATGGCCATAGTTTTACTTTGCTGTTGTCTTTTCTTGTGCTTGTTCCGTGATTGTGCAGTTGTCTGTCCTGTTTCAAAACAGCGTGGATAGGAGCTTTCGTGTGCATTTTATTTTCTGCGCTCCCAGAGTGAAAATGGGAAAAGGGGCCATTTGCCAATCCTTGTCCTGGCACCTGTCCCACTCAAGTTAGAGAGAATAGGAACAAGAGAGAGAAGAAAGGTATAGACAGATACAGCGAGACGCTGAATGGGAGGTAGGGAGCTAGATGAGTAGGCAGGATCTGTGAAGCTGGGAGAGATTTTCCAGCTCGGTTGCTTTGTGTAGAATTGGCTGTTTGAGTCGGGCCAAATGTCAAGTGCTACTCAGCCAGCTCCATAGAGCTTTGACCAGAAAGCCACTTCTCCCCCCTGATCAAGGACGATGACGAGGATTTCCATACACATTTCTTTTCTTTTCCTCATTTATCTTTTCATGAGTTAAGATGGCCCATTATTGTAACCCAACTGTAATTTGTTCTCTGGCCTGTGTGCATTTGTGTGTTAAGCTTCTCGTGGGTGTGTGAGTGTGTGTGCGTGTGTTTAGCACAGCTATGTACAAGAACTGATTAAGGGAATATTGTTGAGAACTAACTTGCCCTGGTATCGTCCATGCCCGGCTGAGTGCAGCGTACATTAATATATACAGTTTATATTTATTGGTTAGGGAGATGGGTCTTGGAGGACCGCACAGACCCCTCACTGCTTTCTCTTCTTGATGACAAGGAGGAAGAATGCTATTTCCGTCTGACTACATTTCATTCTGTATATATTCTATATTGAGAAAAATTGTATTATAATTTTTTTGCAAATATCAATTTCTTTTCTAAAATGATGTATCTGCTCATCTGGTGACCGTAAAATAAAAAACAAATAAGAACATAGATGCTTTTTTTGTTTGTGTCTCTGTTATTTCATAATCATACGTGATTGCTATGAGGTGAAAACCTTGTATCTCCTGTGAATGCACTACCAAACTATGAAAAGTCAGTTCTAGTAATATTCATACAGTATATCCAACATCACAAATCACAAAGTTGCCCTATAAGGCCTTACAATCTATACAATATGTGACACTCACTGCTCAAAGATCCTCAATTTGGGCAGACAGATTAAAATGAAAAATGTAAGGAATATGGTGACAGAAAACATTAAGATGATTCCAGATATTGCGAAAGACTAGCAAGATGGATATTGAAAACAAAAAATATGGTCAACTACAATTTAGTAGTTTTAGTTGTTCCATCATTTTTAGCACTTATGATAACATACTCAACTAAATAATTGCAGGATTCTGGAAACAGGGCGACAGTGCAACAGTACAATTACCACTGTGTCTAAATTTGGAGGTAACACTGAAACAGAATGAACCTGAAATGTCTGAAGTAATTCCTCACTGCCCCTTTGTGTGCAGTAATTAAAACATTTGGGTCAGCTTATGAAGAAGCCAGGCTGTAAAGTGAAGTAAGGGGACATGTTTTCTCTTTGTTGTGTTAATAACTAGAACTATTTAGACGGACAACTTTTCAATTGATTCACTTCAGTACTTACATTTAAGGGTTACATACAGGTATCTCCTGCTAGGTGATACACAGAAAGCGCAACAGCGGTATAAAGATTATTTATATATGGGTGTGCATGTTCATGTGTACATAAGAGAGCATGTGCTGTATGTGGATTTGAATGTATGTGTAGCTGCATGTGGTTGGGTGAGTTTGAGTGCATACTGCATGTATTTCAATAACACAATGTATGAGTGTGTGTGGAAACAATGTGTTTTTTCAGCATGTACGTGTGTCTGTATGTGCGTGTGTGTGTGTGTGTGTGTGTGTGTTATCAGAGTGTGTAAGACAGAGTTTATACCAGTTTACTGTATCACCCCATGCCTTAGATTTGTGATCATCGTGTATTTGTGCTCAACTTCCTGCATTTGTGTGAGTGTGCATATCAGAGAGAGAGAGAGAGAGAGTGTGTGTGTGTGTGTGTGTTTCTAGTCTAGTGCCTGTGTGATAAGGCTCGTTAGCAACCCAATGCCTTGCCACAGCTGTGTCTGTCCCAGTGGAGGCTTCCTCACTGAGGGACTGACTGCATCTGCACTGCCATACTGCGCCCCCCCCCCCCCAACACACACACACACACACACACACACACACACACACAACGGTGTCCTCATTGCCCCCTAACCTTGGTTACTGTGTGTGTGGTCTCAGCCTGCAGAGAGAGAACGAGAGAGACAAAGCAACACACAGTTAGTTAGCAGCAGCTCACCTGACAAGATGGCTGATCATTGTACACCTGGGAAGATGGCGGCACCCAGAGCTTCCACACAAACACACACACACACACACACACACACACACACACACACACACACACTGTCAGAAGAGCCAATAACATCTCTCCATCATCCCCAGCTCATGCCATCCTATAAAATATGCCTCTCGGATGCTAGTTAGTTCATCTGGTAGAGAGGAAGGTTAGTGTGAGATAGAATGCATAATAAGCACGGGCTCCTGCTGCACTCCATGCAAATGTGATGCCTGACGTGTCAGAGCCGTGATGGATCTGTTCTGACAGACATGGTGACAGCCCGGTGACAGCAACTTAAAAAACCTACACTCCTTCTCCCTCGCACTCGCTCCCTCCTCGTATATATTTACAACCGGAGCATCTTAATGCACTTTTCCTCCCTAATCTCCCATGTTCCTCTGCAGCTAGTTCAGAGACGTCCCCATATTTCACAGGATATGGAATTTTTGTGATCTGACAAAGGTTGTAGGCTGATATGCGAGCCCTGTACTGGTGTACGCATCTGCATAAACTGCACGGTGCTGTATAATGTGTAGGGCCTGTCAGTAAATATGAGAGGAAAACACTGACATTTTTCACTGAAACAGTGCGACTACTAATCTGTCCCTTCTGGAATGGAAATCCAAGGATTAAGTTTTGTGAGTGGTTAGCAAATGATACAATTAGTTATTGTGTCTCTGTGATGATTATAGTCTGACATAAGAATGCATCTTTACTGAAATGTGCCGGACTACTACACTACACGATTTCAACTGTAAATAAACATTTTAAATACATTTCCCCCCACCTAAAAACATAGAGAGGAGGTCACAGTTTGGTTCCCTCAGGGTTGTCTGCAGGTTGGGATGTTTCAGGTGTCAGGAGAAACATATGGCCACAAAGGACTCATAGCTGCCCATAGACACAGCTGGACTGGACTAATGAATCTCTCACGTCAGCCCAGGCCAGTCTCTCTTGTTTATGTCTGGAAGTTCTTTTACTTTCATTACTACACACAAATAACATCCAGTAACAATCTAAAATAGTTCAAAACAGCCAATTGTCGTCAGTTTCGGTAGTTAGTCAGCTGTACTTTCGAAATTAAAGTCACAGGCATAAATATTCATGTTTGTTGTACACCTGGCGTTTTGTGTTGATCATCATGGAGCTCTGGTACATCCGAGTAACTACAACTGAGCTCTTTATTTTTCCTATCACATCCGCGCATACATGCTTTTCCTATATGGCATGATGAAAATGTTGATGCCATTCATAGGGTTTAAAAAAAACAAAGAGTCGACTCAGAAAGGTTAGTTGCCCAGCTGCCTGCAGCTAACCGTGTTTGCGTGAGCATATCTGTAATTTTCCAGCATTTACCTTCACTTTTTCTCCACACCGCTGTTCCACATGCCCTCTGTGAACTCGCTGAGCGTTGTGTTGATGCATACAGTGCTTGCATTGAAACCAATTGTGTGTGATGACAGGCAGATGTCATAACGTCACATTAAAAGCAGGTGGGGAGGACTGACAGCTCTGCAGTTCTGAGTGATTGCAAAAAGACTATTTCTTTTTCGCATTGGCCAGGCCACAAGGAATTTTCGAAGGGCTCCATGAGGCCAGTCTGAGCCTGCTCGTCATCCACATTACAGTGAGCTTATGGTAATAATGGAAGGAGATCACACCTTTGAGGTAACTGCATACATTAAGGCAAATTCAGCCGAAACCCCTGTTGCAGTCAAAATGTATTTTTCTAAGATAGAAGAAAATTGGAGTTTTCGCTTTAGAGCTAATTAATTTTCCATTTAGTGCAGATTAAACTAACTACTCCCTAAAGAACTCATCCCCTAAAAGGTGTATAAGACAGAGACAGCTGCCTGTGTCCTCTCCAACACTCTGCAGCAATTGCAATCTCACCAAACCATTTCCAAGATCGGTCTATAAACTGAACCATCTCTAATCAAGAGTAATACGTCAAACTTACCTTTTGATTCATGGAGCTTTGTTGGATTTCAACACAACACAAGCATGATGGCGGAATTAAATAAAAGAATCCTGAAAACATTGAAAATATCATCAAAAGTCTTCATAAACTGATTCATATTCCATTCATGATCAAAAAAACTGATTTGCATATAACGCCGGTACAATTCACTCAATATTGGTGCATGGAACTGTTAATATACCACATGAGCTGTAATGCATGGGTGTCCATACCCAACTTTCTTTTTTTATTTGATTCTATTGATTTAAAGGATTCTAAAGCTACGGCACATTATTCCCAATTTAAACCCCCCCCCCCCAAAAAAAAATACAAAAAACAAAATAATCTGAACCCCATTTTAACTTGGAAAGCCACGAGCCTCTGTGTGGGTGTTGTATGCAAAGTGGTTATTTTGCCCGCTTTTCAACAAGTCCACACAGTGTTAGTGATTCAAAACACGGAGTAAAGTATGAAGTGCTGAGGTCACAGATGTGTATCCCGTACTTCACAGCAGATTAACGAAACAAAGGGTGATGCTGAGCGACGCAGCTGGTGAAGAGATCGTTAGACTGTTGAAATTGAAGTGAAGTAACCAATTCCTCCCAGTGACTGATGATTCACCGCTCACATTACAATACTGATATCATCACGAACTTCCGTGTGAGGAGGTAAAAAGGCGTAAGAATGTAAAGGAAAGGATGCTGGCTTCAATGTGGTTCAAACAGAAACATTGTTGCTATGGTTACCTGCAGTTTAACATACCTTGTGTACTAATTCATAGCAGTGGTCAGACTGTGCTCTATAGGTCTTTGTTTGATGTTTTCCATTATGCAATCTTCAGAAATGAGTTTCTTCCATGGCTGTGGCATTACAGATCTCTATGTCAAAAGATCTGGATTGTTTGTCTTAACCCATCAAGTAGCAAGCAAACAGCATATTCTGAGAAAAAAAATTTCACAGTGAGAATATTCCTGCTGTATTTGCTGTTTGATTGCTCGCGAGGAGAAGACGTACCATGTAACACGGGTGGTCAGTGTGTATACTGTACAGTAATGTGTCACGATCAGTCTCAGTGGCCTCCTGTACCAATGGGATATAGGCTGATGGGACTTCCTGCTGGCGGGAGCAGTACAGTATGCTCACTACTGCAGTTTATTGCAGCAGCGTCTCCCTGGGGATTCGGCTGATGGCGAACATCAAAGCTGTGCCAGGCACATCAGAACAGCGAGGATGTGGGTGGAGGTCATCTCCAATGAATTCTGCCTCATATATGGGACAAACGCCTTCAGCACATTGCTTGCATGCTCATTATCAATTCATGGAGCCATTGAACACTCACTTTCCTTTTTTTTTCTCGTCTTTAAAGGCAGCTGAGCTTTTTTTTTGCTTTTTTGAGCACGAATTTTGACAATTCAAACTTCCGCTCAGTGACAAGCTGCGAGTCCCACGCTAGTAAAAAGGTCCCATGTGTTTGAAGCATCTAGGCCGCTCCGTCTTTTTGATCAGCAGCTCGGCTGTGAATTCAGCAGATCAGAAAGTGGATCAGAGGCTCCCTGGGGACCGACATTTATGCCTGCCACCAGCAGAGGATAGAGAACGTAATTAAGAGTTTGTTAAGATGCCCAAATTCCTTCTCATTTTCACCCGCCTCCCTCCGGCCGCCTCCCATCCCTCCTCCTCCTGCTCCCGGTAGCTCTGATCTCGCCACAGATTAAACCTCTCATTCCTTGGGAAGACAGAGCCGTGGAGGGGAGCTGCATCTTCAGCCACACAGGCTGATTATCTTAAAGAGTAATTAGAGAGTGTGACAATCCCCGAGACAGAGCGCTGTGTCGACGCGATGGAGATGGATGATTCTGACTGCGGTGTACACAGGACCCTCTGTAAGGCTCAACAACAGGAGAGCATGTGTTGCATGCGTGTTAATTATTAGTGTCACTCATTCTTTATGTGTCTTCATGTGCTTGTTAGTAATTACTGTTCATGTATGTGTATGTATCAGTGTCAGTCAGTCAGCCAGTCAGTCAGTCAAGCAAGCAACTTCAAACCATCGCAAGGCAACAATTATCCCCTCAATAATATGCAGCTCAGGCTCAGAACATACTGTGTGAGATTTGATACTGACTGCTAATTGATCTGGATGTTCATTGTTACTACTCTGGGGGAGGGGGAGGACTTGACAACAGCTATTTTTCTTGCACATAAATGTGTCTGAGTCGGTCAGAGTGAGAATATACGGTGTTTCATATCTCATTAACATCATTGGTCATATCTGTAGGAAAACAAGATAAAGGAAGTTAGCATGGCATACGTGGCGGACAACCTGCCCTCGGTATGTGAGGAATGATACAGTTTAATAAAGTAATTAGAATCAGAACCAATTATTCAAAGAGTTTAAAAAAATTATAATTTTCACTAATTAACCTTTGCTAAATCACGGACGCAGCTCATTTATTAATACAGTATATGAAATTACTTAGTCAAAGATGCACCCACTGATTCTATCACATTTCCTAATAATACTTCCCAATCTTCCCAATTCCTCCAGACAAGTGTTCATAATACATCACACTGTGGAAACAAAGCCAAGGGTGTGCTAATCAACCACTGTCCCAGTTTTTGTCTATTGTAATTTATTAGGCATAGCTCTGTATAATTACTATTGACAATAGTCTGCTAGAGAGAAAAAAAAAGGTCCAGCTAATACCTTCTGGCCCGCCTGCTGTCTGCAGCTGCTCATTGGTACACAGTCTTCAATCTCTGCATCTTTCCTTACATTTGATAATTGTCTAAATCCTTGCGTGACACCCTAGCTACAGATCATTTTCCATTTGTTTCGGTAAAAGAAGATGTTGGGGGTCTTGGTTGCGGGATGGCCAGAGTGGAACTATTAAGAATATGACATGGGAACATGAGAATTTTTGTTGGAATTTATGTAGAAGCAACTGCACTGTTGTGGAGTGGTTAACCTGGGGGGAGGTGGTTTGGTATCAATCCATTATACATACCGCGGGGTTGCTGGGGCCAATCCCAGCTGACATTGGGCGAGAGGCGGGGTACACCCTGGACAGGTCCCCAGCCCATTACAGAACCAAACAACCATTCACTCTCACTCTCAATCGCACCTATGGTCAATTTAGAGTCTTCAATTAACCTAACACCAATCTGCATGTCTCCGGACTGTGGGAGGAAGCCAGAGTGGTTTCGCAAACAACTGTTTCGTAAGTAACATTAATTGTTTTGTTGTCTGACTAATATTGAATGGAGAGCCATGAATAGTGTATAGAATAGTCAAGCATTCAGAAATCATCAGCATCTCTCAAATGATTTCAATAAAAACATTAAACCCATATTGCAGAAGTGAGTCACACTAGTGTCATTGTTATATTTGACAGCGGCTTAACCCTAAATTGCCCCTGACGGCCGTGCCAACAGTGTATGAATGATTTGTGCTGGAAAAAAAATGTTGTTTATAGAAGCGCTATTTGAATGTGTGTGTGAACGGGTGAATGGGTCACATGTACTGTAAAGTGCTGTGGGTGGTCGATAAGACTAAAAAGTGCTATAGAAATATAATACATTAACCATTTGCCATTACAAAGTGCTGTTCTGAGATCAGATGTACGGAGCGCTATCGCTTCTACTTGCGAATCATCTAATTGATTGACTATTTTTAGCTTTAATAGGTCAAGCAGTGCTTGACATGCTGGCCCCGACAGCGTGCCCCTGCTACAGACATTCATGTTACCCAGAGGCAGAATCCTACTGAGTTTGATGACCCTCCGTCCTCTCTTTGGAGAGGTACCTGTCTGGCCTAAACACAAGCATGTAAACATTTTCATTGTGAGCATGTTAGCATATTTATGTTCATCTCAAAGCATCACCATGCCGAAGTACAGTCTAGAGTGGGAGTCCCTTCAAGGAAGGATCCAGACATTTACAGAACCAAAAAATCTAAGCCCAATGTGATGCAAACAGTGAAGTCTTAGGAAATGAGGATCAGCATGGGCTGGAGGTGGTGCATACAAACTTCCATAAAAGGATGTTTCCCTGTGGATATCGGCTGCAGAAAGATTCCCAGCCAATTCAACATGGCCGTTATAGCCAGCTCTGGTCTTGGAACAAGAAAGAAGCAGCACGCAGGATGGGGCGGAGGCAGAATGAGCCTCCATCTGGATATGGAGTAGGTGTCAGGAGGGAAGCTGGAAGCCAGGTGCAGATGGGCAGTGACTTTGTCACTGCAAGCCCCTCTGACTGGACAGTGTGGTGGTAAAAGGATGAAACAATTCAATTCAATTTGATTTGTATAGCGCCCAATCAAAACATACATTATCTCAAGGCACTCTGAGTTCGAGACCTTACAATATTACAGAGAAACCCAACAATTCCCACAATGAGCAAGCACTTGGCGACTGTGGCGTGGAAAAACTCCCTCTTAACAGGAAGAAACCTCCAGCAGAACCAGACTCAGTTGTGGGAGAAACATCTGCCTCGACCTGTTGGGGTGAGAGGAGAGAAGTTGAGGTTCAAGCCACAAACTTATCTGGGACTGCATGTACGTATTTAATTTCTCGACCCTGAACACTGCTGAGTCGAGCGCTTCTCCCTCTAGCCTCTCCCTGTTGCCCCTGGGACTTTTTTTCATGTTCACTCCATGTTGAAAGAAAACAGATCAATGAAACATCAAATCAGATGATGGTATAGCTGTGAGGACCGAGTGTTATTGGATAGGAGCAAATATCAAACCGGGCAAACAGAGTGACATCATTACCATGTGCAAACTACCATTAGAGCACTGGTTTTGATGGGGGTTCACTCACGCTCCGACTTTAAAGTTCACATGTCTGTGTTTGATGATAAAAGTAAACTCCCCCTCAAACTCAACTCAATCACTGATAGTTCAGTCAAAGATGTGGGTGTGTTGTCCTGTTGGTGGCTAATGTCGCCAGGAGACTTTAGCCCCAAGCAATGATGAGGAAGGAAGCAAAGACGTCTGGCAAGCTCACTTGTCTCAACAACCCCAGATTCTTTTTAATTTTCAAATTTGTAGTCTTCAGCCTCAGCCAACCCTGACTCAAATGACCACTTGAGGACATCAACCAGACTTTGTGCAGCTCCCCTTGGAGTCACGAAAAGCCATGCATAACTTTATTTTTCAGATAAGCAGTAGCACTTCCCAACACTTGTAAACAGGTACGTTGAAATTCCGCTTGAATATTCAAAATTATGATTGAATTTGGTCTTCTGCATAGCAAGTGATGGATTAAATTTTTTAAAAAGTGAATAGCTTCACGTGTTAATTGAGACATGTTGGTTACCTGCCATGAATTAGAAAAGACAGGGAAGCTCACACAATTTGATTGACAGATGATCTTCTCAGAGATCAAGTGGACAAACACCTCCACAAGCTACTTAGCAACGTGGATAAAGACCAATCGGATAGATTCTTTTCAATGCTACAATTCACAGTGTGTGTGACACCATGTGTGTTAAGTAAACTGAGGTTTGCCTAAGACATAGGATGAACCTGCCGTAAAAATGCTGTGAGGGATGTTGATTCTTCTCCGTCCTGCCGTGATTAAAGCTCCATTCCAGAGGATGTGAGGAAACCTGCAGGTACCAGACTGAGACAGGAGCAGAGAGCAGGAGGAGTGTTAGATTGGATGGCAGGTAGATTGCATCTATCACAGAGGGATCATCTTCCCCAAAACACTGTACGCCTCCAGACTCTGCTCTCTTTTTTTACGTAAGGGGGTTGCATTTCTCTGCAATTCCCAAGGTGTCACAGGTACCAGCATGCTCCGGGTAGTTTGAAACGGAGTGGGTGACGTTGAGCCAGGCGATAACCATCTCATTACTCTTTCATATGCTGCTAACTGCGGCAGGTTGGCCTGGCTGGTCGAACAGATCTGAACTCAGCTTCATTGATTCAGATACCTGCTTTGCTCTGGATGCCCAGAGGCAGGTGCTCCACTCCTTTCGCCACGTTAATTAATTTCCCGACGCGTTACTCTCCGTCATTCCCCGCAGTCACGTCATCTGCGCTGAGCCCCGTGGCTCTGCTTTCATCAAACGGCGGAATGTTTTACATCAAAATGCTCTGCTGCAGCGCTGAAGGGGGTAAGACTCAACCCCTCATCCTCCGTGGCCGAGGTTTGACCCAGTCTGGCGTCAGCGGCGCTGTCAGCCAGAGTGCAGCCTGAGCTGACAGGGACTTTCTGTCTCAACCCCAACACTGGAATCATTCTTTCGCTGTCGCACTGGTCCCCGCAGCAGGCCGTGCATATGGCTGACATGCATTGCCTGGGGTTACGCCTGGGGGCCGGCATCCCTCCTCTGTAGGCCTCGGCTCCCTGGAGAAGCAGGTGGTGCCAGATAACAGCTGCTGGATGCAGCTGAAACGGTCGCCCCTCACATGCACCCATGATTCCACATCTCCCGGATCCAACCAGTACACTGATCATGCCAGTGGTTTTTAACAGGGTGTCATGGAGGCCCAAGAGTTCTATACATTCTTGTTCATTGATAAGTCTTCAGTCACATGTTTGGACTCGTGCCATCAAATGAGGTAATGGTCACAGTTTTATATGAATGTCCCACAGTTTTTTTTTTTATGGGTCTAGAGTTGTGACATATTGGTGCTCTTAAAAATGGCAGAACCCACACCAGTCATCTACTCTTATTCTTTCATGTGGCATTAAAATCACTGCGTTATATCATTCAGTTTTTTTTTGCCAAACTAGCGGCATGGTTCGAGTGGTGGCCCCACATTGGACCAGACTTAAGGATCTCAACTATAATGAGGATTTCTGTGGTCAGTCTTGGTCCCTAGTGAATGAACATTGAGGACTTTGATGATCACCACCAGCATGTTTGTGGTTCCGAGTAAAATGTCTCTATAACTGTTGACTGGATTTACATGCAATCAATCAGACAGTTGTGGCCTTTGTGTGCTTTCCCACATGTATTACATATTCCCGTTGGTAAATTCCTGCAGTACTTAGAGACCAGTGAGGTACTTTGGGATGTTTGCCACAGGGCTGCACCAAATGCTCAGTGGTACTGTTATTAAACCAGTTGTTCATGAACACGTCCACCAACTTAAAAGTTTCAGGATACAATTATTTAAGTAATGTCTGAATCATGTCTGGCGACCAAATAGCATCATAAAAGGAGTTAATGTCACCCTGAAAGTTTGTAAATTTGACCACAACATAGCTGAGTGTAGCTAGAAGCATCTAGAAGTTGTGGTGTGTTTAGCAGCAAGAGGAGGTAATTTTACAGTTCGATTTTCACAAAGATTTTTCAATAATCTTAAACCCATTTTGTGAAAAGCTCCACAAAACAGAGCTTCGCAGATTTTATTTTGAAAAGTAAAAATTGAAATGAGCTCCTAATATAACTCAAAGCGGAGGATGGAAGTTGGATGAAACAGTTCTTGCAGGGGATGAAGTGAAGAAGCTTTGGTGTACAAAACCCACATTGACTGGCCCAAGATTTATTATATCAGTAAAGCCTTTCATCCACATTGCTCAAAAAAAGAAATATTTTTTTTTTATCTTGTAATTGATTGTACAATATTCAGCATGCCGCCCATCTCAAACTTTAAAGATGTTTTCTGGTGCTGGTTTGTTTTCTCCAAGGGAACCATCTCCACATGAGTAAATGTTTCAACTTGATGTTCTCAGCTTTGAGGCCACCTCAGAGTGGTACTCTAAAAAAAACAACGTGAGTTTATCTCAGTGATGACTCTCCCCTTTGTGGCTTACTATGGATTGTGCGAATGTAGTGAATGGTTGCAGACGCTTGGATCCAGGTGGTACGAGGACTCACACCCAGTAGCAGTCACCGCAGACAGGCCAGAGGGTAGAAGCGGTAGTGCCTCACGAGAGGGTCCACTAGAGGGAAAAAATTGGCACCTTTTGATACATTGTTTCCAGTCCTTATGCTAAGCTAAGCTAATTGACTCATTGGCCCATGTGTCAATAATATGCACACATTTGATGTCCACAGTCGTCAAGAACTCGAAGAACTATCTTCATCAGGTGAACTCAGACCTTAAAGGCCAACCTTTTTTTAAATTAGTTTCTAATGTCATAATATCATATTAAGATAAGATATACCTTTATTCTTCCCACAATGGGGAAATTTGGGAATATTCAAAGGTTTGTATTTCTTCGTACTTGAAGTTGACCCTCTCTTGCGCTATATTGGAGGAAAAAGTTTTTAAAATGAGCGCCCTCACAGGAGCAAACAAAAACACTTGTGGCTTCTCTTGATACATTTTTGCACCATAAGAAATAAACTGAGCAATATGTACATGTAACAGACCGAGAGTACGTGCCCTGCTTCAGGCCAAAGCAAACAGACTTTATGTTTGCAAACACCTTTAAGGCAAGAGCGATAAAGGGGGAGAGAGGGAGAGATGCACCATTACCAGGCCACAGTGACCTGGAGAAAAGCTTGTTCTCTCTCTCTTTATCTCTCTCGGCTGCTGTGCAGCCACACTGGTACTAATTGAAAGTGCTGTGAAATATGGATGAACACAGGAAGCAAGCAGGCTGTTCCTTCCCTTTCCTGTCTTGCATCCTCCATGTCTCATCCCTCTTTATCCTTTTATCTCTTTATCTGCCTCTCCTCTTCAGGTCAGATTGGTCTCTCTCCTCCTCTTCCTCCCCTCACCTTGGTTCTGACTCTCTCCCAAACTCTCTCCATCATGATTCAAGAGAGGTAAGCTATCAAAAGTGAAGGGACACAATGAAGTGAAAGTTTTTCAAACAAACAAAGTAAAAGTACGGAAATGCTGCATTGTGAGGCCAATAGTTTGTGGACACCAAACCTATTTGGAAATGTTACACTTGTCTGTAGGTATTTCCTCCCATTCAGCCACAGGAGCTTTGGTTTAGGTTGACGTTAGGTGATGAGGTCTGGCTCACAGTCGGTGTCCCAGCCCCGAAAGCGTTGGAGGGGGGTTGAGGTCAAGGCTCAGTGCAGGCCGGTCATATAATTCCATGCCCAAAATGGGAAAACCATGTCTTTATGGAGCTGGCTTTGTGCACAGGGTCATTACATGGTGAAACAGGAAAGGGTCGAGCCAATGTATTCTGTCTCAAATATCACTGTAGCATTTAGCTTTCAGTTAATCAGCACTAAGGGGCCTATTAGAAGGTGGAATATTGATTGAAATAAGAATTGTGATTCTTTGCTCCTATTTATTGTGAACTGATTTACAGATTCCAAAAATCAATTTGTGTACTTTGTTTGTAATGTTATGGTCTCAAAGTGCTATTTTGAATGCAAATAATGTCCTTTTCTATTTATTGAAGCATTTTGAAGAGACCTAGGAGATTCAGAGGTGTTTTCTGTATTTATTCATTTACTTTATATAAAACTTGCAATAACACTTTGCGGTGAAATTGGTTATGTCTTTACCCACATTAAATGAAAGTCTAAAAAATGCTTAAATCCATGTTTCATAAATTACAGATGATAATGCACCAACTTTTATTTTATGTAGATTTGATTTTAATAATTGATTATTTATGTCCAACTTTTCTTTGTTCCAATATCTGTGATGTGATATTTAAATGTACTGTTTATATAAGACAATGCTTCCCAACCTTTTACACCTTGTGACTCTTTAAAATGAAGAAATATTCCATCCGTTAGTAAAGAGCAGTTCAATTCAAAAGTGTCATATTGTCACCTCAGATTATTGCATTTGAGAACATGTTTTCTGGCCAGAGGAGGTAAAACTTTACAAAAATTATGAAAAATAAGCATAATTTCCACCTTGAGTGATCATCAGCAGGTTGCAATCTGCTGAATTAGGATAATTTCAATTACTATTACCTACTGTAACTATACACTGTCAACTGTAAATCAAAAATATATATAATCTTTTTAATTCTTGCCCTGGAAAACACCCAGAGGGGGTGGCAGTGCTTTTTCCACCCTGGAGTTGCGGCTGCATTTGCTCCCATCAAACTGCATGAAACCCAATGAACAAAAGAGGTCGGGGTTACGGGCAGCCTGTTGCAGCCTGAGAGCTGAAAGTCAGGGCTAAAAGCACTTTATTACTGTTCTCTATGGTGGGATGGCATAAGAGAAAATTGTTACTCAGTAAATGAAGCCAAAGTGAGGTCGAAGTTACATTTAGTTTGGTGCTACACTCCAATATTCATGCTCCATAGTGCGGATCACCCTGCAGTAAAGGGTTGCAACCTGGAGACCACCTGTGGTTGTAAGGCGGGCTTTGATTGTTTGTACTGTACACACACACACACACACACACACACACACACAGACACACAGACACACACACACACACACACACACACACACACACACACACACACACACAATTAGACTGGTTCATACCCGGGCATGGAACTCAAGGTTACCAGGCCTGCAGGGGTTCACTCTGCTCCAAGTAAATGCCTCTGGGCATCAGCACTTTCTCTATACGACCGCCTCCTGCAGGCACACACACACACACACACACACACACACACACACACACACACACACACACACACATACAGACCTACACAGACATACACCCACAGAGCTCCATGATCATTTGATATGGTTATCGGTATCAGCTAATGTTCTGTGTCTGTGACTATGCGAGGAAAAGGGAAAAAAAGACTTTGTTTGTGTGTTTGTGTGCGAGTGTTTTTGAGTTGATCCCACTGAAAGTCACCTCTGATAGCCATTATACACCCACACACTGAAATATCCCTCAGTTTCTCTTACCCCCTACGAGCTCACTCCCCCACAATGCACACTAAACAGACATGGTTTGTTGCCGCGTTTCTCTGATTTGCAGGGGATTTACAACAGTGCCACGGCCATATTAATAGGGTGGTGTATGCTTCAAGGACCGTAGCTGGCGGATCTTTAGCACAGCAGTAGATCTGTGACACACAGCAGTCGGTGGAATTAGTTTAGATTCGGAGGTTTGGAAATCAAAAGTGATTGTGACCATCAATCAGTTCCTTTCCACCACATATTGTAATATCCCTGGGGAGTGAAGTCAAGGTGTGGCTCTTTGTGTGCGAGTAAATTTATGTATGCGCATGTTTCCTTGCTTTGGAGCATCACATGTGTGTAACTGTGATTAGAGCGAGTGTATTGGCTCACAATTACGCAGGGAGTCTGCGTCCATCTTTATTTGTGTGTGTGTTTGTGTGTGTGTGTGTGTGTGTGTCTGTTCGCGCGCGAATTGTACGAGGCTGTAAATCACCTCTGTGCCTTTGTCGTGCCACTGCCTGCCTCTCAGTCTGTGTTCTGTGATAGATCCTGACAAGCTGCTGTCTGAATTATTGATTCTCTGATCTGAAAGTTTGATGCTTAGCCTGAGGGCTGGATTAACCTGCCGACAGAGCCGCTGCCTCCCCCTCAGAGGTAACCGCAGCACAGACACACAAAAATACACATGCATATTCATGTGCACGTACGTGCATGTACACACAGCAGACACTGGTTGACATGGTGGACACTCCTGTTGGCTAGTTAGACAGAGCTACAGATGAAATGCAGTCCACAGTTCAGACGGATGATTCTCTCTCTCTCTGCTCATTTGTCCACTTCAGCCCCGTTAATGGCTCTGGGTGGGGTTTCATGAGTGGGGATGCTGAAAGCATCATGGGAGACAGAAACTCAACAGACAACCGACATGGCAGACGGTTCCTCCAGTGGTTGCAACTCCCTGAGGCAGAGTGAGACAACTCCTCTTTTCAGGGGAAACTTTATCTTTCAAATTGGAGATTTATTTCATTTTTATGAAAGAGTAAATAGATCTATTCAAAATTAAATCACTTATCAATGTTTTGAATCAAATTTTAAACAAGCATTATGGGTCATTTAGCATCTTTTGGCTTGCTGTTTTAGTTTAGAGGTCACAGCTTTACTGTTTTAGTTTCACTCTCTGAAGCATTTCAGAATTTTCTCAGGAGTTGGTAAGACCAAAACAGAGCTAAAAAATAAGGTGAAAGTCAGATGTCATGTCAGACTTGCGTTAATCAAGTGGCCAGAAACTTAAATCCAAACAAAATGCTAATGTTGCCCTTTGTCTGCATCGTAAGCATGGGTTTGAAGTCAGGGTGTGTTTTGCCTTGTTTCACATAAAGACTGGATCCTTTTCCCCATTTCCAATTGCATTCCAGTCTTTATACTACGCAGGGCTAATTGTGTCCCAGCTCCAAACTGGATCCACAGACTGTTGCACAGAGCATCATGCCACGTCTTCAGAAAACGATGAATTGTACCCATAACAAATGTATGCACCCTCTGCTATATGACATCTGGCATCTCCTTAAAAGAGAGATATTCTATGACATTTAGTTATACGTATTCTTGAATTCACTCACTCACTCTCTGACTCACACCAACCCCTCAAAAGCTCTGTTTGAGCAGATTCAGCTAATACTAAGAGTTGTTTTGAGTCATCAATCTTAAAATGAACATCATAGAACAATGCTATTAGAGAGGAATGAGCCTTTCTGAACCTCCATCACTTATTTCCAGCACTGACATTCCTCATTTCTCTGTTTCATTCAATGGAGACATAGTACAACAGTTGGTTTTTCCGCTCAGTTAAGCTGGATTGGATAGCCAGAGGTGGAACAATGTTGACTTCATGCAATGTCTGCCAGGCAGACACAGGTACAGTAGATTACATTGGGCTGCATTTTGGGTTTTTGGAGGAGGCAAGTTCTTTAAAATATGAGCCGTTTTCAGCATTTGAACAAATGCTTCTTCTGGGAAGAGCAGATTCCACACTATGTAAATGCACAGAAGTGGGAGCATCCCCTGATAGACTTTGTATAAAGCTTTGCAAGCAGTGTTCAACTTGAACATACAGAAGATTTCAACCATTGTTCATTCATGGTCTTTCCTACATTTAACCATAAATGGATGTCAGTACATCTGTTTTTCCACCTTGGATGTGACAGTGACTCATCCTGTCCTCGCTCAGGCGATGTCCTCTAACGACACCAAAGAAACCTTTGTGCAGTGTAGATAATACATACAGTACTGATGTGTGTGTGTATGTGCAATATTATTCTACTGACTGAGGACACACAGGATATTGCAGGTCAACAATAATTCATCCCCAGTTCAGTTCTATTAACGTACTATACTGCACTGTGGGTCAATATGTAAATATAGTATGAGATGAGAGATGATGAGATGACTAGAATGACAATGTAGCAGATTGCCTATTTGATTTTGGGGTCCCAGCTGGAGTTTCATTCAACAAAGTAATTTTTTGTGATTTTTAAATGGATTCATGAGTGAGTGCCATGAAGCCACATGAATATGAACCACACAGATCGAAAACGATTAACAAATAACAAGGCCAGGGAGTGTAATGAAAGCTCATAACATAAGAAAATATTCTCACAGTCTGAAAGATTCATACCAAAAAAACAAAGTCCAAAGTTCATCCTTGGTATGGACCTCGGAGGATGTTCCCATTGCTTGGAATTGAAGAAAACCTAATTACATAAACCTTGCAATAACCGACATTGATGCCTTTCCATTACCAATCATCCAAGAGGTCCTCATCCTGGTTATTGGCAAGTCGGTCAGAACTGTCGAAAGCTTCTTGAAACGTCCCCAAGGAATTCAAGCAATTCCAATTCCCTATGAACTCACATGTACAACTCCTAGAAAGAATAGTACAGGCATAATTTATACACAACATCTGATCTCAGGAGTTCTATATGTAACAATAGTTCTTCACATCTATGACACTGTGTTCTTGTTTTGAACCCCTCAAGAAAAAACATGAGGTGTATTCAGACCAACCTGATCCTCCAGACAACGTGTGTCAAATGTCAAAATTGGATGATTCTGCCAAACTGCATGATCTTTGCATGGATACTGTTGCTAAGTTAAAGAGGAACTTACTGTCACGGTTCTGGTCCTGTTGGGGGAACGCAGAGAGGACTTTTGGTTTTTCTCTGTGGACGTTTCATTTATCTTTCTTGTGTCTGTCTTAGTTAAGTTACCTTTTGTTATCCTTCATGTGTATTGCATCTTGGGTTTGGTATTTCCTGTTTTACTTTATAGTAACTTTCAACGTGTTACTTAACTTCCTGTCTTTGTGTGGTTTCCCGCCTTTGTGATTGTCTGCGCCTGTCCCTGATGTGTCTCCCCTGTGTTTAATCATTCCTGCCTCCCTTGTGTATTTAGTCTCTGTGCATCTCGTCTCTGCTGCTCTACTCTGTGTTGCGCCCCCCCATGATATCTCCTGCACCATTTTGCACTTCTGAAATACGACTGTTGGTTGAGATTATTGATGTAACACTGCATATCAAATAGGTTTGAAAAAAACTATTCAGTACGAAGAGTGATCTAATAGTACATTACAATGATAGTACAGTCGGTACACACTCAGTGATAGCAGTGATGGTCTAGTGGACAGATTTGTGTGAATAACACGAGACAAACTTTGTTCAGTATGATCAAAGCTTTGGTATAAACAGATACCAAATCCTCTGTGTCTCAAGAGGTAAAGAGGTCGTCCACAAACTGGAAGGTCGGTGGTTCGATCACCGCTTCCCCAAGTCAGCATGCCGAAGTGTCCTTGTGCAAAAATACTTAACCCTAAAAATACCTCTGCTATTCAGACAGTGTATGAATGTGACATAAAAAGTATGGTTAACAGCATCGCTGTGTGAATGTGACTTGTACTGTAAAAGCACTTTGAGTGGTGGATAAGTCTACAAAAGAGCTATGTAAATACAGACAATTTACCATTTTGAAAAATATTTTTTTTGCATAAACCTGTGATGCCTGAGAGTAGGGTGGTAAAAGTTTGTGGGAACTTGAGGCTTGTACCAAGGTCTCACATATTTACACCACCTAAACCAACACACCACTTCATCATCCGCGATCCCTCTCGATTTCAATTGCTGACAGGTTTGAATGAAGTCTTGCCCTTCAGAAATTTTGGATGCGCCACTCTCCTGCTGTGACACCCTCTCTTGTTTGTTAACTACATGACAAATTGACAAACTGTCCATTTCGATTGACGTTACGGCTGAGTGGTTTGTGACAAATGAAGCGTTTCATTAAGAACGTGTCGCCTGTTTGGAAATAGTCATTAAAAAGCATTCTTGAGTGATCAGATGACAGATGAAGGTATGTTGTGGATTTGGCAGTAAAGCCATTACAGCTTTATTAAGAAGCGCCATAAACTAATGCGCTGCATCACACAGTGCTGCTGTCTTTATTGTTAGAAGGCAAGTGGCTTTATTTATTGGCCTTTCCCCCGTCAGACCTGAACCGTCTCCGCTCCCTCCCTCTGTCTCCTCCTGTGTGCTGTTTCTCTTTGCTTATCTGTCACATTGCTGAGGTGAATCCTCTGTCTCCTGATTTATTCATGATACGACTTTTAATATCATTCACTATGACACTGGAGTCTGCATCTCAAATTAAAATCCTTCAGGCAAAGTGTGTGCAGTGTAGTGTGTGCAGCCTGTGCATACGTATGTTTGTTTCGGAGGGGGAAGAAAGAGACAATCTATTGTATCTCCATCGGTTTATATAGCATTGCGAGATGCACAGCAGATGCTTAAATAATCCATTATCTGAGTACATGAGGGCATTGCATGCTTATGCAAAACTGCACTATTCTCAGAAATACAACAGAATTGTGTTTATATATATGCATGTATACACACACACACACACTGTATAAAAGTGTGACTTGTCTGAGTGAGATTCTCTGTGGTGATGTTGCATCTCAACAATTAGCCAGGTGTAATTGAGTGGGATACATGATTGTCACTGGCAATTGCAGTGATGGAAAGGCACAGCATTCAAGAGTGTGTGGGTGTGAGCCACGAGCATGGCTCCATGTGTGTCTCCGCGTTTTAATGGGAAGCCATAAGCTTTGATGGAACATTACCAGTTTGTTCATGAGCGCATGTCAACATATGTGGGTGGAAAGGTGCGTTTCTGAAGAGCTTTCTCTCTTTAAATGTGTGGGTGGGATTTTGTATGTGTTTATCACTGTAGTGTAGAATTTGTCAGGTGCATTTGAAAGTGACAAAGAAGGTTTAAAGCCAAGTGAAGACTTAAAGACACCAACACCAGTTTATATTTACACCTGAAATGTGTGTTCCATCCCACATTGCGTCCTATAGATTTGTCGTTTTTCAATGCGAACATGATCACAGTTTGTAAGTGTGTACGTTGCGCAAAGATCCAGTTCTGAGCTCAGGTCTGTTGTGAATGACAAGCGACTACACTTCTATGCTATGGTGGACTACCCTCCAATGCTACTGTGGCCTGTTGAGCCGCCTATGAAACCCCAACACGATATGTTACAAATGAGACTACCGGCCAAACTAATTAAAAGATGAGCAGGGAAGCTAACTGGAATAGTTAGAACAAATGAAATAACAGTGCAAATTATAGGTTAATGTCAATTGTTGGATGTTTAAAATAGATAGTATAAAGTAACGGCTATACAGTTGAGATAATGTAAAGTATTGGTTAAAAAAAGCTGAAGTCATAATTAACTTAAGCTAATGGTGTCATAACTTAAGCCAACACATAACTTAAAACAACACTTGTTTTTGCCACACGATGGGTGGATTCGGATCGTCCTTCCTATCGTCTTTTCCTATCTACTATTCCTTGACCTCAGTGGAAAACGTCATGAGGTCAAGGAAAGGTGTACAGGCGGATTCATAGGACCTATGAAAAGCCGACGTCTCAGAGAATCTGACTCAACTTGCACTAAACTATGTCATCACGCGACGGCGGATGGACTACAAAAAAACACAGCGGCTCCATCAGCATGTTTTAGTGTTTTACCACCGTGTGACATCAGATGTAAATGAGTCTTATTTAACAGTAACTGACATGATGACGTGCGTCTCTTCTGGGTCATATTCATACTCTTCTTCTACTTCCTCCACGGCTGATTTAATCGTTTACGTCCGGGCACGGCGCGTCACGTTAAATATCGCTGCTGCGATGAATTGCGGGGCGTCTATATCTGCTTTCCATTTCGCAAAGGAAAGTCCAGTGTACCCTATGCTAAAGGAGATAGGAAAGGAAGCACTGAAGCGCCTTATATGCATTTTGAGAATCCGAACAGCTCTTATCATGGCTGCCGATTAAATTCTCCTGGGTGTCTTAAGGAAACTTCAAGCACATTTGACAATTCGACCGCACCCCAACTCTCATGTCATTTCTCCCTCCAGCTCGGCATTACCGGCTGGTTCCATTCACCTGGCCTGCCCCACCCCCACTTTGCTCCTCATCAGCTCATCAGCCCCTCAGCATATGTACCGGTCCGTTCCCTCACTTCTTTTGCAGATCGTCTAGTGTGTTCACCTGGCTCTCCAGCGTTCTGTCGGCCTCATCCTGCCTGTTCGTGCTTTGACCGTGCATTTTTTTCGATTTGGGCCTTTCCCTCTTTGCCCGCTCCCGTTGGAATTGTTTGCTTCACTGATTGACCTCCTGTATTTGACCTCTGCTTGATTATTAAACCCTGTTCCTGCAACTGAACTGTTCCTTTTTTTGTCGTGCTATCGGGGTTCTTGCCTACCATCTTGTGAAAACCTGACAAATTGTGAACAGTTGAAATATTACAAATGATCACATCAAAGCCAATATTAAATAAACATTCAATATAATAAGTTATTATTATACGATTCACAAACAGTTTTCCAGGCTTGGGGGGGCTGAGATTACCTTATAGCCTAAAAATGATCTTACATTGTAAATTCAGCATAATATACATTTGCAGAGCTTCAACGCTGCTGGCCCTGATTTAGTTTAGAAAACTCCTGCGCTGCGTTGTAGTATGGACGGGCAAGACGTTTGCAAACGATGGCGCGGTCATCCACTTTCGCTTCCTACCTGGTTTTTATCAGTCACGACCCAACTACCAGCTGTGAAAACAAAACCTTTCTTATTCTTATTAATCTCAATTTTTTTTACCATTGCTGTTTCTGTAACTAAGCAACCAACTGCAGAGTAGATAATTTGCTTCCTGTTTACCCCGGCACGCACATGCCCACATTACACGAGTGGTCACGAGATGTGTGTTTTCAGGTGTGTTTGTATGTATTGTAAGTGCGCTCGCGCTTTGGGGATTACTATTGTGATGGTGAATTTGCTTCACTTTAGATGAATCAAATTGGGTTAAATGTGTGTAATGCCACAATTGGCAGTAATTCAATTTCATACATCATCACTGCTTCAGTATGTGTCTAACATGCAGAGTGCGTCGTTCGCCCTCCTAAGCCGGTGCACGCTGTTTTCTTGATAAAGCGCCTGACCACACCTCAAGACCAACACGCACAAGTGCATTTATTCAAAATGTGGGTGCTGGACAGAAAAATAAAAAATGTGTTGGTCTGAAACTACCAAAGACATTCAGCAAAAGAAACACAGACTACTTCATGGATAAATGGTTGAAACATTCACCAAACCAACCTTAACATTGACCATTCAGTCATATAAAACACATAACTTTAACACTCAATAAATCAATATTATTAAATAACATTAAGTTTAAAATCTATTCAAATGAGCACAGAAGGGGGGTGTTGATGAATGGGCCCATGAGTTTCGGGCTGTTGGGGTTTGTCAAACAGAAAAGTCTGCTTTGTAGTCACAGGCCTTCACACACAAACAGAAACATATATGGATGTGATATAAAAGACACTGTTTGTGGAAAGAATTCAGAGGGTTTCTGTGTTCTGTCGGTGTTGCTCGTGGGGTGGCGAGTCATTATGCGTGTTGCCACCTGGCCCTTCTCTTACTCACAATGCCGTATTGCTGTGCGTTAACAAATACCCCAAGGACGACAGCGAGGGACGACAAAGGATGGAGATGAAGAGGAGGGTGGGTGCACGTTGTGCCTCAGAGTGAGGGCATGGCTCGGCAGTGTCCCCTCGATGCTGGCTGGTTTTTGATGTTGAGAACCCGGAGTGGGCTTGGTTTTTAATGTTATGCAACTTTGAAGATGGAGTGTTTGAAGTTATGCATGAGTTGGACTCATTTCCAGCTTCTTCCTGATTTGTTTTGGGGTTGGGTTTTTTTGCCATCTCTTTCTTCTCTTAGCAATTTTTTCTTCTTCTAGGAGACGCACAAGTTCTGTGTTTGAAGTGAAGGAATGTTTCAAGGGTATCTAGCGAAGCGTCCATTCTGGTAGTGCTCTTTACTGTTCTCGTGCCGTAATTGTGTCTCTTAAGTAATTGTTGCTATAATGTTTCCTCATTTGGTCTCTTACACAGCAGCTATACTTTCTTTCTTTTTCTTTGGATTTTTATTTTAGTGTCTGTGGAAGAATTTGTGGGAGCTCGAGCTCTTTTGATTTAAGGTCAGTGGAAGGTTAAAGGTCAAAATTGCTTATAACAGAGGGAATTGTAAATGTTTATCAGGTAACTGATCTGTCTGGTAATATAAAGCCAGCTCAGTTCTATGCACACACATGGGGTCTTGCTGATGCAGCCTTTACTTCAGGTATGACCGGCCTCTCATGGTGGTTAAGGTCAGCTGCTGTATCAAACTGTGTTGGTCTGCTCGGGCTCTGACGCCCTCAGCTGTAGAGGGAGCCACTACGACCCACAAGCTGATGGAGTGAGTGTGTGAGTAGTTGTGTTACATGATGAACAATGCAATGGTTAGGTGCCTTCTCCAAATCAAATTTAATGAAGTAAATGTTTGTATACGCCTCTGACTGCAGGATGAGTCATCAAAAGTATTTCTGCGTTATACATGAAGAGAAAACAGAAGGGACCGTGATAAGAAATGCACATAAATCCAAGAGACAGCAGAGCAATTTACACAAGTACCGGTGTAGTTTTTATTCCTTATAAGTATACGTAAGTGTTACGGTATTTAAAATGAACTTGTGTATATTGATAGATGCAACATTTAATCACATCTCAGCCATGCCAGTCTCCTAATGAAGATGCCGACATGCATTTGATCCCGGCCCATCTTCAGAAGCGCATTTAAATTTGCAATAAAAACAATATTTCAGCTTGATTCAGGGTTTTTCTTTTCCCTCAGCTCCCTACTTCTCCATTTACCTCTCGCAATAAACAGAGCTCTCAGAGCCATCTATTCCTCCGGTTGCTCCTCTCTGCCCCTTGTCAAAAAAGACAAATGATGTTAATCCTTCCTTTTAAGAACGCTGCAGCCCATTTTGGTTTGTTCTGCAGGGGCAATAGCACTGTCCAATACTTAGGCTTAGGCTTTGACAGCATGGAGGGGGAACCATTATCCCATTGTCGTGTGAAGCTGCAGAGAGTGGTTTGGATCTCTGTGATGTGCACTTTTAATGAGGCCCATTAAATCAAGTGGCAGTTCCCTCACAAGGAAAAGTTGGTTGGTGTTTAATAGTTTCACCGCAAGCTTACATAAGCCCCGTTAATTCAGCGCTTGGGCGCTCTTTCCGGGCAGCGCCGGGAGAAGGCTCCCTTGCTCTGCCGAGAGGCGTGCAACAGCAATTAGCCGTCCTCTGGAGTCTTAATTAGGGAGCCACGTCGACCTGAAGACGAGTGCGTGAGAGGACCACACGTCGGTCAGCAGCCAAACAAAAATAGATGAAAAAAACAGCGGCTCCAATTAATAGCAGACTCCAAATGAGCATCCATGTAGTAACGGGCCTTGAGAGGCGAGAGGAATAGTCAGACATGGCTGGTTTAACTCTGCCCGTGTGATGGAGGGGTGCCACGAGTTTGCACCTCCCTTTTTTTTTCTTTTTTTTTACAACAGTCTCTTCATGCACGGCTCACTTTAGAGACGTGTAAGGAGGCTTATCAAGCAGCGCACAGCGCCCAAGGGCAAAATGATCTGAGTGATCTCAGATTGTGTGCTATATGTTCTTTAATTAGTTTGTAACTGACTTTGAGGCACAATTGTCTCCGCTGGCTTATCCTTCGTTTGTTTAATTGGCATTCTGTGCATGCCCTCCTTTGTGTGTGTGTGTGTGTGTGCGTGTGTGTGTACTACCTGCTGTTGTTCCGCCTCTTTTCACTCTGCACGATGCAGGTACCGCTGCCGTGGCCATGGTGATGAGAAACGGCACGGAAGAGGGTGACAAAAGACAATTGCCATGGCGATGGTTTACAGTGTGGCATTCATGCGTCAACAGTGGAGATGATCCGGTGATGTAGTGACGGTGAGGACTTCTGTAACGACCGTCGCAGCGGTGATGGGTATCATCGTTATGACGGCGAGGAGCATCAGGGAGCCCGCGGCGGCGGCAGGGACGGGGTACGGCGAGGGGTGTTATGGCATTGGATGAGCACCACGGCGTTGGCAGTGACGGCGCTGGGGCCTGATGTCCACAGCTCAGCTTGCGTATCAGATTACCGCTGGTCTGCAGGCAGAAGACAGCAGCCTCTCGTTAACTTTAATGAGATAAAGACATGCCCTGCTCTTTGTCTGCTGAGTTCTCTTTTTATATTCAACTGTGTGTGTGCGTGTGTGCGTGCGTTTGTCTGATGGAGGAATGCTGTGCCGCCACAACCACAGTAACCTCACAAACAAACGCAAACAGAATAATGTCATGTATAAGAGGAGGATGTCAAATCTGATCACAAGTCATTTGTATTCCCTTTGATTTCTGTGTGTAGAGTTCTGCATTAACCACGTCTGTGATATACTGTTGATGTTTGGCCTATTTGCAAATGAGCAAAGCTCTTGCTTCAGCAGACCTTGACAGCTGACATTACAGTGATGCTACTTTGCATCTGTGTGAAAAACTGTGTGTGTGTGTGTGTGTGTGTGTGTGCGTGTGCATGCGCGACTCTAAAATGAGTATATCTTTGCATGTATCTATTTGTGTGCCGAGAGTGTGTGGTTGGGCACCATGCCAGCGTCTAAGTGACAGCACCCCCTCTCGTTGGCGCATCTTTGTCTCGGAGACTAATGGCACAGAGAGAATCAATTACCGCCATAACGCTGGTGATATGCCAGATCTGCTGGGCGGTGGAGGAGAGAATAAGCCATTCCCATGCTCCCTCCGCTTTCACCCACCTCCCTTCTCGTCCTCCTCCTGCTCGTCCTCCCATGTCGACCAACAAACCGTTTGAAACTGGTGAAATGTCCCCTCTCTTCCTGTCATCAGGCCTCAGAGGAGCACCGCAGGAAGATGGCACCCATTCCAGACACTCCCCACAAGCCACAGTCGCACCCCGTCATCAGAGAGTCCCACCGGCGAGGCAGAGAAGGACACCCGGCGGTTTGGACACATAGTTCCGCTCCACCACTCAGTGTGGCAGTTTGAAATGTCGCCTTTAAGCGTCGGAGTCCCTCTCATTCTCATCGTGAGTAAGCAGCTGATCATCACATATACATTGTTGATGAAGGAGTATTCAGCCAGCTCCAAATGAAAGGCCACATAAAGGACAATTTGTGCCTTTCAAAACCCAAATAAGTCACTGTTGGGAGCGAAAAAAAAATGCAACAGCTATAAATAATGTCACCTTCCACTCAAACTGGGATGTTGGACCTTCTTTGACTGAGTTTGAAGATTGTGTTATTTAACACATGGATGTGGGAGCAGGCGTTGTGACCTTGCAGCCAGTTCAGAAGCCCGCAGTGGGGCAGCTGACACAGGTCGGATGTGGACACCTGAAGCCTCCAGTGCACACATGCCGAGAACGGACTTTTACGTTAAGTCGGAGACAGATATATTTGCATATTCATCAATTCAGTTTTTTTTTCATGAGGGAAGAGTCGATGCAGTTGTAAGAATTTCCAATGAGAAAAAAACAAACACATAACCCTTAACGTTTCTCTATTTCCTCTGTTGCCCTCAACAAAACACAAGTGAGGAATTACAGTGGGCAATAGAGGGCGTCATCACTTGGACCTAAACACATCTTGTTTTGGGGCGTGGGAGGACAGTCGTGGTTTTACATGTCAGAGTCCATTTACTGATTGGGGGGAGATGTAGGGAGCCCATGAAAAACACTTGTATAATGTCTTCTGTGGCTTTTGTCACGTCTAGACCACATAGTTCGGATTCTCTGCCGTGTAACCCTAACCCTGACCTGTACAAGCTCATCAACCATGCGTTGGTGAATCAAATAAAGCCCCACAATACTCTGAGGCAACAAGTATTTGTGGCGTACCTCCTGTCAACAGGAGAGGCATTAATTTAGGAAATGGTCGATTTGTTCGTATTTTACACATATGACATAGTTTGTCGTATGAGTTAGATGGACTTAGATGAAATTACACACACACACACACACACACGTGCCTAAAATTTGCATATACCAGTTCTACTTCAGTGTGACTTGCGACATGAGACTACTTCAGTAAGTCTTGCACTGATGGATCATATTAGCACAAACATGGCACAGTAAAGGGGCATGGTCCATTTGTGCTGTGTATATACTGTCTAGTTATGGTATTTACTGTATGATTAATATGTATGTATATAGTATGAAAAATTTCAGAGTACATTTCAAGCACAACCCACTGAGCAGCATTGCCACTATCATGGGGCACTACATATCTACTAAGAGCCAGCAATTATATTTATATCATAACATTATAACATAACAATGACATTTCTTGATGCACACATTTGTTGAGGCCTCAGTGGAATCAGTTCTGGGTAAACTATGAGTCAATAATTCTACAGTCAGACAGTCTGCAAAACTCCATCATATCACTGACAAATAATGTCTGGCTGTTATTAATTATTCAGGCATTTGCTGAAGTTGTATTTGAATTGAAGAAATCAAGCAGGGATACAGAGGGATGCTGGGCTCGTCCCTGCGTTCGCTTCAGCACACCTGATGGGGAACCACAACTGTTGGAAGCAGAACGTCTCCTCTGCACTGCCTGTCTTTTACGACGAGGTATTTCAACAGCAAAGCAGCGTGAGGAGCCACATGAAGAGCTTGTGGTTGTAGCTGGGAGTACATAAGCGGTCTCAACACGCTGACTGTCGGACATAAAGGGCCGCAGAAGAAGAGGAACAAGTCCCTTTGTGCGACCTGTCTTCTGAAGTCCAGCCTCCAGAAAGCGAACGTCGCCTCAGCCCTGATCTCGCACGCTGAGTTTTTCAAATTATCCATCAAAGGCGATCAGATTGTCTCACTCCTCTCGCAGCTTCAAACAGACTGGCAGAGGAGCGAGGAGGAGGGTTAGTCTGAGAGAAGGAGAGGTGGATGGAGGCGTCTGACAAACTCATCTGCAACGAAGAGGAGAAGCAGAGCTTCTGTGGTAGGAAAAGTAAAAGAGATGTCTGTCTTCTGCTGTTACAGTAAATAGCTTTTATATACTTTTTGGTTTAAAAGACACACAACCCTACTCTGGCTTTGAAAGCTGTCTCGTCTAGACGTGGTAAACGGGCAACATTTGAAGCGTTGCCAAATAAAAGATGAGCTGTTACTCAAAGGCCTCTTTATCTCCCCTCAGCCTCTCTTCCCTCTGAAGTTGCTATCATTCGTAGCTGATGGCACCTGTTTTTAAGAGGACAAGCAAGAAAGTTAGCATCACAGTGGAAGAAAACCTCCTCCACATGAGTGTTCATGCATAAACGTCAGCTTATAGTCAGCAAATCATTGATAAGCAGGGTGGGGTCAGAGGACCCGTGCCATCTGCAAATACAACAAAACTGTCCAGAGATTCAAATGACACCCCAATATGAAGTAAAACAATTGAAACATGTTGTTTCTTTATATGTGAGCCATCCATCTTCCCTGTTCGAGGTGTGGAGGACAGAATTCACAATCCATCTAAGTAATGGATTGATTGTAAATATTATGTGGTCAAATGTGGACGCCCCAGTCACATACCTTCTCTTCATGGATGCTGCTGATGGCTCCACATGAGGGCATGGTGCTGCAGCCAGGGTTGGCTCGGATTGCTTTGACATGTAGTGGCATTTTTTGTAATTTTGCAATATTCTCATCCTTTTGCCAGGAGACCTGGAAGTCAGCTGATGAACTATGTAGAGCGTGTTAGGAGGCGGCTGTGGTGGATCATGGAGTCAACAAAACACAGGACTTAGAAACGTGAGGCCGCTGTTTGTCTCCTGTTCAAGACCAATAGTCATCATTGTCTCTTAAACAGCTGGCACCTAGCTGGTGGACATAGCGTAGCATCTCGCAGCAACAGACATATACTTCGCTCAGGAGATGGTAGAGACCAAAAACAGAGCAAAAAAATATAGTGATTTCTCAGCTCTGTAGCTGCTTTAGGTGTAAATATGCAACTCATTACCAACAGTTTCACCATATTAACCGTAATATTTAACTTATAACTAATATTAACTTTATTAAGATAAATGACCTACTAGGATTTAAGTTGTTCATTCCTGATTGAAAGGGACATTTATATTGAAATATAAGAAATACAGCAAGAAATACAGCAAAACTAAAGATATGTGGAAACACAAGAAAATGAAGTGAAAGTATATGCAGGTATTCACAAATTATTTATGACTACCCAGTCCAGTTCAGCAGTATATTCTTATTGTTTATTTTATGTAAATTTATAGTTCATATTTTTTCATTTCACTATATATTCAACTATTGTAGTTGGCACTGGTCATCGACATCTCTTCTTATTTATCACGTTTCTAATTTGCTGTCACCATATTATCTCCAATCAGTGAATTCCTCATATTATCTTGTCTTGTACGTTGAACTCACATGGAGCACGTTATATGACCAGCATAGCAGAGCGCAGGAACGGGCTTCAGGCCTTCAGCCCACAGGGTGGAGAGTCTGGTGGCTGGGGCAGGAATGTGTTTGGCCAGACTCGAGACTCGTCGTCCAGCTTCTCAGGTCAGCTTGTCGGTGGCCGCGTGGGAAGGGCGGCTGTATTATCAAGAGCCCTGGTATGGGCCAAGGTTTGATGAGGTGGGTGACTGCTGGCTGAGTCATGTAAAATCGCAGGTCTCTGGGGCCAACGACTTCCTTCCCCCCCCCCGGCGTCGACCGTCAGGACAGTATTTTAAGGCTGTGGTTAAAGATTCCGATAGTGTGAGATGGCCGACTGTTCATCACGTTTGGCAGCTTTGTCTCTCCCTCGCTCTCTCTCTCACACGCACGCACACATACTATAAACACAGCGTACCAACATTCCAACCCACATGCGTGTTTTCATGCAGCTCGTTCACATGCAACCCTCGCAGCTGCAGTGATGGAGGGTTTCCGGCCTCCTGTGCCTCTGCAGGGGACGTCAGCTCACCGCACAGAGTACTTCGGTATCACACAGCAGCAGTGACGGCGTGAATCTGCAGACAACCTGTGGAGCAAAATAGCACAGTGAAGTACAACTTCTGTCTGCCCATCAGGAACTGCAAAAGTGAAGTGGTTATGGAGCAGCTCAACATATCAAGATGGAGAGCAACAGTTGTGTTTGGTGGAATCTTCTTTACAGATGTCCCCTTACATAGATTTAAAGCCGCATGTTTTGAAAAAAATGTTGGTGCCTTGACTAATCCCACGTAAATTATGCAACCTGGCTAATTTCATTTTGCTCATTGCAATTGTGATTAGATTTGAGAATCTCTGAAGTAAATTATCCCTGAGGGCTCACACAGAATTTGAGTGAGCGGTTTGGAGTTAATATAAAGCTTCTTTACCAGAAACATTATAATAATACAATAATAATAATGATCTTTTTAGTTGTATGTATGTTGACACCAAAATTGCATTTACAGTGTAGGTGTCATGCTGTGGTGGTTTTGACACCTGTACTTTCATGTGGTCAAACTCTATCTGATTAAAATCCAATCCCCCAAAAACACATTTTAATGCAGGGTGTCAGTATGGTTACTAAGACCGATCCAATCTCCATCAATGCATTTTGTGACCAGCTTCATTTATGTGAGTAAACGTGTAAATGATTCATCCATAATTGATTTAATAAACTAGAACTGTAATTAAATGAATAAATATTATATTCACACTTTATATTTGTTAAGTAAACCTAAAACGTGTTTTCTGGGTGAGCTGACTGTCACCGCAGCTCCAGAGAGATGTCAACATAGCTCTGTCGCTGAGCTTCACTGTAATTCACAAGGCGAGATACCAGGGGAAATATAACATGATAAGAAAATATGATAATAATGATAATAGCAGGAGCATGTAGCAGGTGGGTAAGAGCAGCACGATTAATACGAGCGAGTGTGAGATTGTCAACATTGAATGAGTAACTTGTTTAAACATGACTGCTGATTGCAAGCGTACGCCCAGTGCCCTGCCTTCACTACTGTGAGGCTTCAACTATGGGATGAGAGATATGCTATGAGGATTAAAAAAGCATTGAATACACCATATTAAAATTGTACTGACATATAAAACCCTATAAAGCTCTTATAAGCTGTATATATATATAAGGTAAAAACAAATTAGAAAACTAAATTATCTATAAAATAAAAAAAATCTTAATTGCTTGATTTCAGTTGGATGTTTCAGATCTAAAATTAGAGTCAAGTCAAACGGCCTAATTGAAATTCAGACACTAAAATTCACGATTAAATGTTGTGAGAGCATCTGCAAATGTTACAGCATCTGCGTTGCTGAGGTTAAGCAATCAAGTCTGAATGGAACTGATCTGTTGCTTTAGGCTACACAGTCAGTCATAACACCCCCCCAGACACACACACACACACACACACACACACATACACACCCCCCAACCCTTCCGATAAAAATAAAAAGAAGAGTGATTGAAAACTTCAAATGCCCAGAAAAACACATCAGTTTCCAAAATTAAAAAGAATGTAAATATGTAAATACATTTCCATGTGTGTAAATCAAACCACACATATTCATATTAATGGTTTTTAAAGTAACATCAGCGTTATGATTAGCATTTCGCATTCTGTTGTTTCTCATAAAAAAATCTTATGGCCATTCTTCTCATCCAAATCCAGTGTAGTCTTGAAGAGACGGATGCCTCATCACTGCTGCCTCTATCTTTATATTTGGGAATATATATTTGCAAATGCGTTATATTTGGTCGTTACTTTCCCCGCAGCCATCTCTTTGTGTTCTGGGGAGGCGGTTGCTAGGAGATTCATAATGCAACTGTGCAGCTGTTACAGGCAAAGAGAACAAAAAAACATGACGTGACCTCATGATCAATTAGTTTGACCAACAAAAGCTCATAAACCAACACCATCACAGGCACTGGATTAGTTTACAGTGTGTGAATCTCTCTGTTCATACTGCCCTTCATTAACATTCATGAGCAGAGCGCCAGAGAAGTTTGAGACACTGTGCTGCTTAGTTTTTCCTCCGCGACTTTGTGTGTGTGTTGTGTGCGCGTTCCCTCATACCCGAGGGACATCACAGCAGAAAGTCTTTCACATGAAAAGGGCCCGGGCGCGATGGAAACTGCTTGTGTGGGAGCGCACAGCCGCCGCCGTGCTGCCCCTCCTCCACCCCCGGCGTTGCGAAATAAATAAATAAATATATAAATAAATACGAATTTTTGATTACAGTAACAAGCCCATAAATTATGCAGGGGAGAGTTGAGGATGATGAGCTGATGAAAGACATCCCCTTCTACCCTTCTTCCGAGCAGGGTAAGAATCGCCCTCCCTTTCTGTTTGGCCACATGTGGCGAGTCGAAGACAGGGGTCTAGATGATAGGGTGATGCATTCAGGGTGGGTGGTTGGGCCGGGGGGATTCTCTATTTTCAGTCTGCAAGTGGGAATACATAGAGAAACATGATGGCCATGGTGGTACTGCATCTTTTTCAGTAACTTCTGCTCGGCTCTGTTTCCCCTGGTGTCACTGGAGACGGAAGATTCCAATTGATTCTGCTGCTGTCGCCATTTTTGTCATGGAAAATGATTCGCTGCTGTTATGTGTTTGTGTGTTTATGCGTGTGTGTGTGTGTGTGTGTGTGTGTGTGCGTGTGCGTGTGCGTGTGCGTGTGCGTGTGCGTGTGCGTGTGCGTGCGTGTTGTGGGGAGGGAAGCTGGGGGAAAGCCGTTGATGTCGACTTCGATCAGAGTGGCTGCTGGGAGCATCCTGGTAGGAAGCGAGCGCATAACTTTCTGCTGCTAATGTGTTCCTGTGTAACACAATACACACTCCTCAACCCCCGCTATCACCACAACTACTACAGCACACACTCATGGAGTCCAACATACCATAATGCACGTGCAATCACATCAGCGTCGCAAACCAACGCTAACTATTTTCCAAGCAGGAAAGATCTGTAGGGGTTCCATTAAAGGGTTAGGTTGGACATATTTTGTATTACTGTGAAAAAATACCAGGAAAAGACCAAAAGCATCAAAGAAGCCTATTAAAAATTATAGTGTGTATGTCAATGCTGGTATACCTTATTATTAAGTATTATTATACCTCAAAACTGTGAAGAAAAATACTAAAAAAGACTCATCACAACCGGTTATGCAGTACTTTGTTTTGACACATCTCGACTATTAGCCTGTGACTTTGTTTAGTGCCGCTTAGAAGGATCTACAGCTGTTCTGTTCAGATCGGTTTCCAAAAAAAACGTGAGGTCACAGTGATCTTGATCTTTGATCAGTTCACTTTGAGACCAAGTGGACGTTTGTGGTAAAATTTGAAGAAATTCCCTCAAAGCAAGCTCTAGAGCTCACGTTAAGGAAGCCCCGAGAAATGGGTTTTGTGAACTCACGGTGATGTTTGACCCTGGACAACCGACATTTAAAGCTGATCCCTGAGTCCAAGCGGGCATCTCTGCCAAGCTAGGAGGGATTCCCTCAAGGTGTTACAGAGATATCGTGTTCACGATGCCAAAAAAATGTGTTTTGTGAAGTCCTAGTGATCTTTGCCTTTGACCTATGACCTCCAAAATCCAATCAGTTTATCCTTTAGTCCAAGTGGAACTTCGTCCCAAATTTGAAGATATTCCCTGAGACGTCATGTTCAGACAGACGGATAACCTGAAAACATCATTCTGCCTCTTGCCGGCACAGAGGCGTAAAAAACAGTCGGAGAGCTTTTTAATGAGTCATATAAAGAGTTAAGGCTGATCTCAAAGGGCCTATATGATTTTTGACACAATTATAATGAGTGCGTTTATTGTGTTGTTGTCGTTCTAGCGGTGGACATTTGATTGCAGTGTGTATCCTGCAGTATTTCTGGTTTTATTACAAACTACTGCTCTACCTTATTCTATTTTTATTTCTCCTTTTTATCACCTGTTTTTATTTGTGAGTACATTTATTATGTACATGCATATGTACCATATATGTATCCAATACTTAGTTTTATATACATAATTATGTAAATTATATAGTTTTTTCCACCCTATGGACTTCAGGGCCTTGTTTCATTATTTTTTCATACTGTGCCGAACTCTGAGACTTTTCAGCTCAAGATCAGCTGATTTAACTTTTTTCAATCATCTCTCAGCATGTTCAATCTGAGCTAAGCAAGTGTCTTCAATGGGAAAAAAAGTCATCATCAATGGAGCTCCAATATTACCAGTCACCATGGCCACAGGTAAATAAAGAGCAGAGCCTCTATTTTAATCCAGTGGAAGTAGAAAAATGTATGTGTTGCAAAAAATAAAAAATAAATCAACAGCAATGATGGAGTCTGATAAGTTATGGACTTTTTTCTCCAACTCGGAGTTAAACTCTAGTTTTCACAACCACAACCAAAAAAAGTGGTGGACTGCCAATCCAATGGATTACGTTACTGATAACATAGATTGCCATGTAATTTGTATTCAGTAACTGACTACATTTCAAAGTAATCTAACCAAACCCCGGCCAGAGAGTACAGACGGACTGAAACATTGGTTTTGATTCTTTCAATTTATTGTCTATAACATGAATATACAATAGAGCCAACTTTACAAAAGTTGTATGAAGGTTGAAGGCCCATGTGATATAAATATGGAGATGTACTTATTACAATGATGATAATCAATGATTTCGTGAGTAATTTAGTAAAGCAACACTGTCAAGAGACATCCTACATTATATACACATTATATACATTATAAATACATAAAGTGCATGATTATCATTTTACAACCTGTAGTGCACTAACTATATTGTGCCAAACATGTGGAGTTGAATCATTAGCACATTGTTTTAAATACTGTGATATGTGAGAACAACAGCACTGCGCTTTGAAAAGAGCTTATTATACTCGCGTCATAAATCACAATTTACACCAGGCATCACTGAATTTATCTGTTGCATATCAGAAAACGCACAAAATATGAAGAGAGAGATTCACACATGTGCATCAACACATGCACCCAGGGATATCTGGCACTTTACCAAATCCCATATCCCGCACAAAGAGCCATTGTAGTTGGCTATGATAATGAGCTCAATATGCCCTCCGCAGGAATGTGTGAAAACGGGGCTGTTTCAGTGTAGAAATGCCCCTTTCCCACAGTCTTAAAGAGCCAGCGGCCCCTTCGAAACATGACTGGCATACAAATGCTTTTATGCCTCAGTACTGCGCCAACGTTTGGCGGGGAGGGGCGGGCGAGAGAGGGCACTCTGGCTGCCACCCAAGATCTACAATGGCCATATGCAGAGGAGGTGGAAGAGCATCTCCCAAGTGCCTAGAGGTTAACTGTAGACCAGCAGGGCCATGAGCTCTGATTAGTGATTACTGAATGAGATGAGAGAGCAGGCGGGCGGGCTCGGAAAGAGCACAAAAGATGTGAGCCAAGATAGTTATGGAGGAGAAGGTGCCAAGATGGAAACGCTACAGGTGGGAGGCGGGGGAGGGAGGGCAGTCTGTGGACAATTATCACATATATACAGTATGCATAAATGTGTGAAACTACCCAGAACACAGAGCCAATCTGGAGAACAAAGGCCGTAAAAATAAAAGAGCCACATTTAGAAGCCATACTACAACAAAGAGAGCATTCTCGACGAATGACCTCTCTCATAATGTGGTAAGAGATGCTTTAATTTACTCTTACCCAAAAACTGTTGTTTTGAACTGATGTTTTAGAACATCCACCAAGGGACCACATTCAAATTAAGAGGAAAACATATCACTGAAAGCCTTCCAAACCAAATGAATCAACAGGTCAATTGTCAGCGCTTGCTGTTACCCAACACTGAATCCAAATGTCTGATTTGTATGATTGCTCTAGGGTGAAGGCTTAGTTTAAAAGTGAAATACATAGCTCTACACTTTTGTTTTAAAATTACAATGATCATTGTCCAGGCAAGTCTTTCAACTCCATATCTGAAATCATCTCTGTCCACACAGTAACACACCTGGAAATGCATATCAAGTGATCATTCATGTACACCGGAATCTGGTTAAGGCTGGTTGCTTAGTTACAGAAAATTCTATTATGCGAAACAGAATGATAGAAAAACTAGAGCAGGGATTTCTTTACTTGGACCAACGATGAGGTGGAACTGTTGCTGACAGTTCATGCCAGCAATGTCTTGCTTTCACCACTAGTAGTTGAGTCGTGAACCAATCAGGGAGTGAATGCAGCGACAGTGTCACGTTTAAAACTGAAAGGTAATGTGGATGTAGCCCAAGTGATTCCCAAACTAGTCCTCCAACCTGATTGTTATTAAGCTACTAGTTAATACGTTAATAAGCTGTTTGTCCCTACCATCTGATCCATATACCAGTGTTGATGGGAACATAAACATATTTTATATAGTGCTGTATTAAAATGCATCATAGTCATTCCTTTAAAATGTCACCACATTACTCTTGTACATGTACCAACCCAATCCCACAAACCCAAACTTGGATACATCAAGCTAACTAAATACACTGAATCTATTTAGGCTAATGTAACTTACTTAATAAATATTACTTGCTTAATTTAAAAGTAGTTTTGAATATGCTTTACAAGAAGCTCACTGCTGATTTGTGAAGTTGACAGACACATACTAGAAAAAACAAATGAAAACAAAATACATGAACAGACTGACTTACCCTAAGATAATGAAGTTTTGGTGGCAAATTCTTTTCGATGCAGAACTATTGGTTAGGGTAATGCTCACACACTAGCTTGCAGATAACAAGCCCTGGAGTTGTGTGTTAGCCTATTCCCTTTTTAGCCCTTTTTTTTAATCAAGGAGACTTTTCAATAATACACAAAACATTAATTATACAATTAGGCTTCCAGCAGTTCAGCGTGATTTTTCTCTTTCCCGCACTCTGAAAACAGGATGATTAAGTGCTAAAGGGAGCAGCTCTCAGCTCAGCGCAGGGTCTGCTTTTGATTCTGTCCTCTGCCCTCTGAGTTGTTAGCCCCTGATTGGTGGTCCCTGACCCAGCAGGCCAAACCTTGGGAGGTCCCGGGAGCTTGGGTCAGTCTCAGCCTGGGTATCAAGACCTGTAACAGCTGGAGGAGAGGGATGGGGAAAGGTAGAGAGAGGCGGATGCAGAAATTGTCTGAAAGCCTGCAGTCAAAGAGCAAACTGCCCTGACACACATCCTGTACAACCAGGGGGTTTGCATAATTTCCAGCAGTTAGCAAAGTACTTGGGATTAGAATAAGATGGAAATACATTTTCATGTTTTAGTAAAAATGTTTTATCATGTAATATTTTTTTTTAACTTTAACTACAAAAACTTACAATGATATATAGCTGGTATACCTTAGTGGGTTACACCACTGGCTTTGGTACAGTAGGTCAGGTTGGGTCCGATTCCAGGTCTTCCCAGTGTGGGCACTTAATGCTACCTGCCTCGATGATTGTAAGTCACTTCAGAAAAATGAATGTAATTTAATATAGCAAGTTCCATGACTAGGCTACACAACGTTTTTGTAGTCACATTTCTGGTGAAACCACATTTGTCAGTCTTAAGTCATTTCTTAAGAAACATGTAAAACGTCTGTAATGAGAAAAAAAATGTTAGATTCACAATGTCAGTTGTGATTTGTGTTTTGATTGTAATTACTTCTAATTTCTATTTGAATGTACAGTATGTATACGTTGGTCTGAAGATGAATACAAGGGGCAATTTTTCGTTGAGACTACGATGACAAACGAAGGATAACCAAGGTCAGATCACAGCTGTTAACACAAGAAGAGGACCAGAGAGGGCCGGCCCGAGCACAGGGCAAGTGTACGTCGCTGCAGGGGATGAGTGGAGCGATAACAGGAAGTAGGCCAAACCCACATGGGTTGATATAAGGCGTTCATTCTTTTCTTGTTGTTGGCAACCAACTAATTAAATTTGCGCCGTTGCCTGTGAGTAGCTGGATCAGCGGGTTGACACAACCACTCTTGTGGTTGTTCCCAAAGAAGGCATTTTAATACTGTATGAAACTGTTGCAACATAAAAAAAACTCCCACCTATCAGTGAGAACTTTGTGAATAGCTTAAGATATAGATGTAAAGTTGACCTAAATAGAAATAAACATCAATTTGATGTAAACTATGGGTATAAAAAAATATGAACAAAACTCTTTAAGACCAGCCCAGACAGTACAACATGTACTGTTTACCCTGGAGAAGTCTGATATGCAACCAAATACACTCAAATCCCTACAGATTTAGATACTAAGTATCTTTGGGTGGGGGCCTGGTCACATCAGAATGTGGTATAGTGAAACAATCTGCTCATCTTTGAATCTTGGTGACAAATGCTGCCTTCAACTCGAGCTCGTGCTTAAATCATGGGAATCCATGTAGGCTACATGGTATGCTTGGGATTCAGGTGGTAAAGTCTTAAGAACACCATTGCTAGGCAACAGCATGGATGCTGCAGAGGCTTCCACTAAGCTAGCAAGTGGATAAGGTATAGTAGGAAATACAAAGGCATAATGACAGGGAGACGACCCAATATGAAGGCTCCAATAGTGAATATACTTGCAGGGGCTCGAATGGTGAACTGCTGTATCTGACTGAGCTGGTGCAAATCAGTGACAATAGCCCCTGACACGTCTTTCTGTTTACTAGTCCCCACTGGCATTCATCACTGTTCACCATTTTGTTCAGTAAAATAGTTACAGCGGAGTGAAAATGTCTCCCAGGCTAATGGACCGATGGTCAATTGGCAATAAGAGGACAAATAATCTAACATCATTTATTACAATCATATTTCAGCCATTAAGTCTTGATTTCTAACTGCCTCCAAACATACTGTGTGTGTGTTTGTATATACTTGTTATCGCCACCGAAGTTAAACAAGCCAGTGAAAATACTGTCCATATACATATCCACATTTGTAATGTTTTCCTTTCTGCTATTGCTTTCTTGATAAATTATAAGTAACTTGCATATAACTTACATCAGTGGTGTACTGCTTAACATGTTGTCCTGTCAATTTACATCATTAATGTTTACGTCGGCCAGAAAATGAGGCTAAACTTTGATGGGGTGAGTTTACCCCCCCCCCCCCCCCCCCCCCCTTTACATCACTGATCGCAATTCCAAAACTTCCCTTAAGATTTCATATCATTTTTTTAAAGCATTGAAAGTTGCTCCGCAATATGTAGTTCTCTCCCACTCTTGCCTCAAAAGCACATGTGCACATATTTTGATATTTACGCCCCAACTGTGATAAACTCAGCGTGAACACCGCATCCACACAAACACATCTGAAGGCATTAATCCATGTCCCTAATTTAACTTGTGTGCTCATCAACATGGTGGAAAGCCTCTGTGTGTGTGTGTGTGTGTGTGTGCGTGTGTGTCTAAGTAGTTAGTAGCATATGTATGGGTTTTGATCCACATTCTGGGATGCCAGTGGGCCACTGAGGGTGGTCAGTGTGTCGTTGCAAAAGTCCAATCAGCATGGTGAGACACAGCAGGGCTCACAGCACTGCATCTACCTTCATGGACAAAAATGATGAAAACCCCAACGTTTTCAAAGAAGTGCTCAGCCTAATACAATAATCTGATCATTATCGTCTCACCCCCATGTGTCAGAGGAAACTTATCCGAACTTCATACAGCCAGCAAGCACTTCCATCTCCTCTGTTTTCCTAACCTGGGATTTGGTTCTTTACATGTTCAGGTGTATCTGTCTGTTTTGCCTGCTTGTATGAACATTTTCCAAAGAGTCGCGATGATGGCTCCAGCTGTGGTTGCTAGGAGAACTGGGACAAATGCTGCCAACGCCTTTATTGTGGCGGAATGAATGAAGACAATCAATGTACTCGGTGGAAAAGAAAAAACAACAGAAAGAATGCAACTGAGGATCAAGCTGAGAAATCAAATGTGATATTCATCACACCGCTGTTGCTATTTCCTGCATGCTTATATTTTTTATCTATTCTATTACACAAAAAACATTTTACGGACAGGGACAACTTGAACCAAAATGGCTGCATTCAGAGGCAGGGCCATGATGGAGAGGGAAGAGGTGCAATAAATCATGCAAATTTGGGTTAATGTTCTGTGGCGCACCCTAAAGTTGTTTGACCACTTTAAGAATTATTTTAAAAATCAAAAGTCAAACACATTTAAGAGACATTCAGGGGATAATGTCACCCTAATAATATAGTTTATACTTATTGTATGGTTCTTGTTATTATTTCTGTTAATTGTAATGAGAGATTGTTAATAAAGGCAGCACTCAGGTGGGGAGTTTGGGCAGATGCCTCAGATGAAAACTCCTGCCAACACCCCAGATGCACTCTGGAAGATGAATTGATTGTCCCCCATCTTCATCCCTGCTGATCTTGACTTGTATTCTTCAGAGTGCTTCTCAAATCATACTTTTATTTGTTAAGATATTATTCAGACGTTATTTTCAGCATTCATGTCTGAAAATAATGACGTGAATGCTGAAAACCTAGGGTGGCCTCTGAGCTGTAAGTCAATTCATGAATACAAAAAAAATAAAATAAATAAGTATGAAGTGAAGAAAGTATGATTTTTTTTTTCTGCCGTAAAAGAAAATAACCATAAAACTATAAAATAATTATTTTCTTACATCGCAGAATGACGGTCAGGTCATGACTAGATTGAAGGAAACACTTGCGTAACAGTTATATCACTGACAAACAACATGGCGACTCTTATGAAATGAGAACGAGATGGAGAAATTCAAGGAGAAGTGGAGAAAACACCTTTTTTGTAGAAGTGAAGGACAAGCCAGTGTTTCTACAGTGTTCCTCCTAACGTACCACTCTGCTGTGGAGTTTACACCCCACAAGACCTACGGCTTCGCTGTTAGCTGGACGTGAGAGAGGTAATAGCTAAACCTTCTAAATTGTTATTGTTCCTCCCTGAGGGGGGTAGAGAAAACTACTGGAGAGAAATGTGAGTTGTGGTCACTTTTTACCTAATTTACAACAGAATGTCCATAAAAATAAAATTCTGGCAATTTGACAACTGGAAGCCGGCCCACATCACGTATTTAGAAATGGTTTGTGAGGCTCCATACCTCTTTTGTCTTCACCTTTGTTCTTTGGGGTTTTGATGGGGTTTTGTAGCAGACTACATTATCATTTTCTGTTGCAGTGACGACCGAAACCCTTTCATTGGTTTCTGATACATTATCACTGTTAAATCCCTGGAGCCTGCATGTCCTCTGACTGCACAAGTCATATGATATGAGCGCACGTCTGGTAAAGGGAGAGTTTTGATCGTAAGTGTAATTTTTTTTTACCCATTCTTTGAGGATTACCACCGTAGGGGCTTGGTTGACCTCCACGTTCGACCTCCCCGCTTCTGAACCCATTGCCCCCCCCTCTCTCAGGCAGACGTCAGGGGCAGATGGGTGTCCATTCAGGCAGACTCCTTGACACCCAGCTGGGAGCATAGGTCGCCCTTCTGACTTCTGCTCTCGGACTCTTCACCCTATGTGCACGGGCCCTTGTTCAGGGCAAACACACACACACACACACACACACACACACACACACCCCTTCCATCATGATCAGTGCTGTCCGATCACGGCCAGGATCTTCTCGGATCCACGTATGTTTGAACCAAACCAGGACCCGCAGCAATAGAACGGGACACGACCGTTGAAAATTGTCCAAAATGTAACAAATATTTTCCACTCTCACAGCACACACATACTTTACAATAGAGATGAACGATATTTTGTATAATTTGGATGATGAATTCTTTGGTGTCCTGGGGATTTCCCTGAGTTGGGTTCCAACTTGTATCAGGCAATTATTTTCCAGGACGTTTTCAGCGAAATAAGCCACATATGTCGGATGGGATAACGTCCAGAACTAAAAGAGTTCCTCTCTGCGGAGGTCCCCTTTAAAATGACTGCATATGTTAATCTATGGTCCTGAAATCAGAGGAAAACAACAACTGTTGACTAGTGAACCCGTTCTCCCGCCATCCACAGTGTAAAGATGTTTCCGACTCTTCAGACCTGTTTGCTCAGTGATTCTGAAAAGTCTGGTGCTGTGCTCATTGACTGCTGGTTGGAGAAACATACCAATCAACAAGATTTAGACCTACAATTGTGGTTCTTGTTTTTTGGGTCATTATAATATTACCTACACCCAAGAAAGGTAATCACAGAATAATTGATTGACAGAAAAAAATGATGATGATGTCAAGTCTGGATGGAATTGACACAGATGTCTGGGTTAGGGTTCAAACTTAACCACGGTAGTAAGTGAAATCTGCTTCTTCTTTTTTTTAGCTGTAGTGAAAAATACAATTTTTACAGATTGCTCATACCCTGTACTGCCAAGCTATGGTAGTAGTTACTGTTTAGTCACGAAATCATCTTACTGTTTTATTTAGTTCTCAATTTGATTTTGTCCCTTTGAATTCGCTTCAAAAGGTGCATTGTTGAATACAGCTAATTTTTTTTCAAGGTTAAATTGAAATCGTCATTGACATAGAGAACCATTCTACAGAAGTGTTACATAGAGTACCATCTGATACTAGAGATTTCTAATATAATAATGAGCCCACTTCTGGCTCTATTTTTCTCTAATCTACTTTTCTGTTCACATTTTTTCCATTCTCTTTTTGTTATTCTCTCTTCTCTGTCATTTTTGTCTCATCCACTCGTTGTCTGCCAGGAGATAATCTCATTTATTCCAGTCTTTTTTCAGAGGGGCTTTTTTTTTTTAAATTTCTTTTTTATATTATTTAAAGGGCTAGGCCTATGCCATTGTATGAGCATTAATGTCTCCTCCGACCGTTCCCCCCGAGCCTCTCCAAAGAGCAGGGATTAATATCAATTATGGACGGGTGGGAAAGTTCTCCGCAATGTGCCAGATCCTTAATAGGGACATGTGTAAGTCATTACCTCAACACTTTGGGCTCCCAACACAGTTTAAGTGTGTGTGTGTGTGTGTGTGTGTGTGTGTGTCAAAAAGAGAGAGATGATTGATGATAAAGAGCCACAGAGTAAAGGGGTAGCTGAAGGTTTCTTTTCTATTACGATAAAGCTCAGAAAATGCAGAGAAAGTGGGTTTATATCTCCGAGAAGCGTCTGTTCTCCTTTGAAAAGTGATGAGAGGCTCTACGGTGACAAACCTTCTATCAAAACTCGAAGAAAAAAAAGAACCCTCTTCCATCACTTTCTCTCTCACGCACGCCACCAGCCACCTGCACACACGAACACGAATCCTTCGGCAACCGCGTTCGTCGCCGCGGCTCCGTCAGGGCTCTGTGTTGTTGACGGCGTTGAAGGCCTCAGCGCAGACAGCTCCCACACGGCTCCCCACTTCTGCGCCTTCCTTTCCCCAGTTCGTGCACGTTTTTCGGTGCATTGGCAGATCACAGGCTCAGCTGGAGAACATGCAGGCCGCCTGATGAATGGACGGCCATAACGGGGGACAGGGCGATATATGTGTTCGCCCTGATCTCATTACAGCGTGGAAGCTGTACCCGTCACTGTCAACAAGGGTTGAATGAAACGAAGCAGACTGGTGTGTCATGTTGTGGATATTGGCATTTTGAAGCTTTTACTTATCTTTATATTTTCACTCATGTCCTCCTTGATGTATTTAAAGCTCTGCCTCAAGCTAAAACACCTGTAGGAATATTCTTCTCTTTTTGGTTCAAATGCTGCTTCAGATGACAAGGAAGATGGTCATTGTCAGACAGACAAGCTATATTTACACCATTAGAGTCCATCATAAATATCATTTAAAAATAGATGCATTATACCGCAGTAAGGTTTTCACCTGTGTGTGCAGTAAAGCCCCACCATAGACAGAGTGTTTGTCCGAGGGTATTGGACAGCTACAGTCTGTAACAACCTGTGTCTGTGTATATGTGTGTGTGTGTGTGTGTGTGTGTGTGCGTGCGTGTGCACTTGTTGTGCGTACTCAGTGAGGTACTTGGCACTCCTGTTCCGGCTCCGCTCCCGTTGTGGGACTCTCGCGGTGCACAACCATTGTCCCTCGCTCTCTCGCAGCAGCAGGTGTTGTTACGTGAGCGGAGTGTAACGCTGACACACTCAGTGTTCATACTTGGGAGACAGAAGAAGGCCAAAGCACAGAGTAGGTCACTTTGTCCACAGTATCCATCAGTATTCATGTGAAAACTATAAAAATGTCAATTAGATGTTAATCTGCGTGAAAAATAAAGAAAAAGGTTATAATAATCATCAGCTTACAGAGGTCAGTTTGATGTAGAAAACAAAAAAAAAAAAAAAAAGTCAAACCACTTGTCTATTACTGCACTGTGTATATACTGTCGATATAGCAATCTGAATCCACAGCACGACGAGAAACTTGAAAGCAACGCAGGTCACATGATCCTGTAGTGGTAAAATGACATTACTAACTAAAAGGCATTCTAAGGTAACAGCCAATAAAAGACCCAAAGAGATTCAAAGAATTGAGTTTGTTTTCTCAGGAAACCCGTGGCCAGTGCGACCTCAAGACAGGGTTGCTCCTCATTCTCCAGTGCTCCTCGAATGGCCCCTCTGCATCCCTCTGCCTCCCGGGAGGCCTCGCGGTGCTCTGGACGGATGACCTGGAGCGAGCCGAGCCAGCCAGCCAGGCTCCAAGTCGCTCCCCCAGCGCTCGCCGCTGATTATAGTGGGCGGGCGGGACAGCAGTGGAGGTGTGGAGGCTCGGATACGGAGAGCCAGAACACTGGAGCTGCTGCTCACAGGAGCCCAGACAATGCGCTTTTACCGGAGGAGGATGGATCTGCACGCCACAGAGAAGCCAATAAATCCCCACCACAGTGGGAGGAGAGACAACACAAGCGCCATTGTGTTGCTCTTGCTCTTTTTTTCTTCTTTTTTTTATGTGTCCCATGCATATCAGTGTGTGTGTGTGTGTGTGCAGATTTGTGCGTGAGTGCACGCAATCTGTTTTGTGTGTGTGTGTGTGTGTCGGTGTGTGTCGGTGTGTGTGTCTGCGTGTGCATCTATGTCACCTCAAAGGAGTGGCCCTCATAATGTAGCTGCTATTGTTGCGAGCCTCTCGACCTTCCCTCCCTCCGTCTCACAAAGCAGAGGGGAGGCAAGAGGGAGTGCGTTCTTGAGCTAGACCGGCGGATGAGGGGAGGAGGGTGAGGAGGAGTACGAGGAGGGGAGGAGGTGATGTGAGCCATGGGCAGACTCCTCGGAGCCGGACAAGGAGCTCCGATTATAGTGGCGGGGGACCGCAGCGAGACGTCGCCCAGCAACCCCGGCGGCTCTTCCCGTAAATCATGTCATCAGGGCTCCTTGGCGGCGCCCCGAGCCTCCAATCCAGTCTGTCAGCATCCCTGCTGGAGGACTGGGGGGCCATCCAGGCCAAAGGGCCCGCAGCGCCAGAGCCGGGGTTGAGGACATTCGGGTCACATTGGCCTAAAGAAACACTCCACTTGCCTTCAAAAATAGAATAGGATCTCTCGTAACTCACAACTGTTCATGTTGAATTCTGTGTTTCCTCAGAGTCCAAGCATTTCCTTCCCCTCGGCCCTTTTCCAACCATGAAACGGATAAAGTTGTTCTTTCCAATGCTCCCGTGACGTGGCAATAAAAAGACCTAGTACAGAACGACAGTGTCTGCATTAGTTGACTCAGCATTGGTCCAGTTTAGGGTCGAATGAGGAGAAATCCCAAATGAAAGGGAAAAAAAAAAAAAATCCTCTGCATTTTCTCTCCTTTATCAAATTCATAAAACACCACATTTGCTCGAATGCAATCCTTTATTTCATCAAGAGAAAGTAAATGGCGTCACATCCCGCAAATGACAGATTAACTTGCACTGCGGAGGGTTCACTGAAGGGGACGCGACTGTCACAGAGGGTCAGCAGCACTTCACTTGCTCTGATGAGGGCTTACTGGCCCAGACACATCAGAGCTTTGTAACGCTTGCTTACCCGTCAGTAATCCTACGCTCTTAACACACACAAAAAAATATATTGGTCCTTTAGGCATCTTCTGTTGCATAAGTGTCTTTGGTAAGCGTTGAGAAATGTTCCCTATGGGAACATGTGGAAGTGGTTGTTCGTATCACTGTTATGCTGCAAGGAATCATTTAAGATTTGTTTGAAATGCTGCAGAACAGCAGTCTTTCAAGTTCTCCTCGCTGGCTTTGATGGTCGTGGGAGTTTCATTTTCAAAAC